>NW_004949150.1:434201-452377 GCF_000317375.1 Microtus ochrogaster
AAATTTCTGTATAAAATGCAACTTTGCTTCTAAAGTTTGTCATTGAAGACAGGTGATTTTTACAAGGGTTTTTATTAGATTTTGTTAAATTATAATTTGGGTTGCCTTGTATTTTTACTTGATAGTCTTTTCCTAAGTGATTATAAACCAGATGTAGTCTAAAAGGAGGCTTTGTGGGGCCTTGGTGTGGCAGCATATGTTACTCCAAGAATACGGTCTGGTGTGTCAGCAGATAAAAAATGCCAGAAAATGTCATCTTCTTTTCCTCTGTTCGCATGCATCTTTCTTCACATCCCTAGTCTTGCTGGATAACAGCCACAGGCTCACACATGATTGTTGTTCACTGAAGCCACAGGTACCAAGGTTACAAGCTTCCATCGTGGGTTCCTACCACCTCCCGCTATTGCTCATCCTCTGGCCGTTGGCTTGGTCTCCCCGTACACATTGCTCCTGGGAGGATAGTTGGAACCATATTGCTGTGATCATCCAGCTTCTCTTCATGAATGCTTGTTTCTCTAGTGCAATCCACAAAACTGAGGAATCCGATATCATCTTTCATTCTCAGTAAAATAAGAGCAATAAAGTAGTACTTTCGACTTCTGTAATGAGGCCATAAAACCCAAGGTGATGGTGACAATACCCACTCCCCAAATGTTCAAAATTTACAAAGTGGCTCTTTCTAGTTGCTAATTAATTCCTGTTTCATAAAGAAAAAAGGCATGTTCAATTCAGAAATAAAATAGGCTCAATGCAGGGAAATGAAGGCGACTCTACCAGGCCACTGCTGCCTACGGCTCCCACCCCGGGCTTCCCTGACGCCCCTACAGACAGTACTCACATGAATGCTGACACTGTTGTGAAATTCTGCTAATTATACAAGTCACTTTTGAAATATTCATTTGGGTTGCTTTGCAGAGATGGATATTAATGGCTTTTTAGCTTGAAAAAAAAGAAAATGTTTCTTTTGATCTTAGAAAGTTGGACCCTATGCTTGGTAAAGGAAAATGGACTGAAGAGAAAGAATTCAGAGCAGTTTCTAATTCATGGAAGTAATTATCCTAAATTCAGTGTTCTTTGATTTTGGTAGTTAATCTTAAAGATCAGGAGTAGTGATAATCACAACTCCAAGAGTCATCCTGAAGGTTACCTTTAGACATTAATATCTGAATCTGGCCATCAATACTGTTCCATTCTTAAAATGCAGAACCATTACAAAAAAATTCAAAAAAAAGACATTTAAAGAAAAACCTCTGCAAATTGAATATTTAAGGTTCAGATATTTTTTTTTAAGCTGTGAGTTAATGAATATAGACTTACAGATACTTGGCTTTCAGAAGCACTAGGAATAGCATGGTTCTCTGATATAAATACACACATTTAGCAAAACCTTTGGGATGCTTGATAACATTGAAAACTCCTGAGCTCTACTTTCTGTACTTTCTGATTCAGTAGATAGAGAATTGGACCTGTGTTATTTACTTTGTATTAAACTAACAAACTCTGCCCAATCTTAATAATATTGAGCAGCAAGTATTTTCTCTCTCACACTTTCAGATATCAGAAATTGGACTGGAGGGGACAGGGTAGTCCTTATGTAGGGTATATTATGAGAATAAACTAGGCTGCCAACTGTGCATTTGTCATTGGAAGACTTGAATGAAGATAGAAAAGCTGATTTTAAGATGTCTTACTTATGGTGTTGTTGGCAGATGTCTTCGGTCTTCATTGGAAGCTGTGAGCAGAGGACAGTTCATTGCCACTGAGATTTCCCATAGGGCTCCTCTACCTAGGGCTGGCTTATCTCAAAGTGAGACATCCAAGATATGCAGAGAATAAGTGACCAAGATGGAAGTTGTAGTTAATTTTATATCCTATTTCAGAAATGACCTACCAACACTTCTTCAGGATTCTTTTTGTAATACAGATTAAATCTGTCAGACTAGCAGAAGGACTCATACAGGAAGTAAATAAAAGAGAGCAGGTATTATTGGAGGCTACTTTGGAAACTGTTATGTACTGGTCCCCAAATATACTCCAATAAGCAAATGCCTGATGATTATGTACATGTGGTTGGTAGCAAACTTCCCAGATAAGAACAATGTATATTTATGCTAGCTTAATCTTTACATAATTAATTCATACTTTCAATCCACAAATATATGCTTTTCCAAGAATATTTATAAGGCATGTTACTTATTAATAACATAAGAAGTATAAAATCTTCTGAACATACTCTTGAGTTTCTGACAATGTAATGAAGAAAATGAAAGAAATATTAAAATTGATAGAAACACTCACCTGGAGATTTTGAAACATCATTATTACGGCAAGCAAAAATTTGGAAAGATTCAGGAAGATTGATGACTTCTAAACAAACCAGTGTTTGAGAATGCTTAGATGACAGAACTGCCAGCCATGGGAAGTAGATCCCTGATACTGAATGAGAGGTAAAAAGATAATGAGCACACAAACTCTGAAAGCTTTACTTACGGCGAAGACACGATTTCACATTACTTTCTGGTTAATGAAGCCCATAACTGTCTCCTATCCATATATGAGTCCCAGACAGAAATCAAACATCTTCAGGGTGGTGTGAACAAAACCCATTCTCAGGAGGTCTCCTTTGTGTCCTTTCCATGGGAGCTTAGGAAATGCCATAGAACAGGGAGAGAAAAGATTGTAGGAGTCAGAAGGGATAGAAAATACTGGAAGATCATGGCCTACTGAATCAAGCAAGCAGGGCTCTTATAAGATCACAGAGACTGAAGTAGTATGGGACCTACAATGGGTCTATGCCTGGTCTGCCAATAGGTTGTGACTGTTAGCTTGGTGTTTTGCTGGACTCCTAACAGAGAAGCAAGTATGTCTCTAACTCTTTTTCCTGCTCTAGGGACTCTTTTACTCCAGTTAGGTTGCCTTGTCCAGCTTTGATGTGAGGGCCTTTGCCTTGTATTTTCTTTTATCATGTTTGGTTGTTGTCTTTTGCAGGACTGCCCATTTTTGAAGGGAAATGGGGGGGGGACTGAATCTGGAGGAGGAGGAAGGTTGGTAGAGAGTTGAGAGGAGTGGTGGGAGGAAAAACTGTGGTTGAACATATTGAAGCAAAGCAGAGTCTATTTTCAATTAAGAAAGAGGGGGGAGGGGAGAAAAGACAGACAGGGAAGACAGGAAGTGAGAAAGAAAGAAAGAAAGAAAGAAAGAAAGAAAGAAAGAAAGAAAGAAAGAAAGAAAGGAAGGAAGAAAGAAAGAAGGAAAGAAAGAAAGAAGGAAAGAAAGAAGGAAAGAAAGAAAGAAAATCAAAAGTGTCCTATAGTTTAGACTACAGCACCATCTTATGGAAACATTTTCTTACTTGAAGTACTCTCCTCTCAGATGACTATAGCTTTTGTCCAGTTATCATGAAAGTAGACACCACAGTCTTTATGTATGTAATGTTAACACCCTTGAAAATAAGGCTGCATGTTTCTTTATTCATTCTAAAAAAAAAAAACTCTGCATGTTTCTTCATTCTAAACATTTTTAATTCATTAAAAATAACTCATTGTCTGGCTGTAACCAATGTCTTCTTAATGAAGCAACTTCTATATTTTGACTTTGTGATCTAAAGTTCCTGGAGATAAATTATACTCCCATATTGGACCTTCTAAAAGATTGATTAACAAATTTGAGTTTCAATGATTTCAGAGAATTTGGACTGTTAAAGGTCTGGAGCCAGGTTACATTTTATTCTTTGCCTTAATAATAACTTATTGACCAAACCTCTGTATGACATAATGTCCTTGTGACTACTAGGTAAGTTCTTTTTACTGTATATCAACCTATCTTCTACTAACCCAAAGATAAAATGACATCTAATGACTTCTGAGATCTACAACAGAGGTTTCTCCACTTTGCCATAACCCAATTACAAGATATGTCAACCAGTGTGTTGAAAATGCATTGATTTATGATTTTCTTTTTTCTGTTACTGTATTTTTTTCAACATTTTTATTAGAATAGGTTGAAGGTTATATGTTTATTCTCAGATTGGTACTTTCTATAATCTTTTTAAAAGATGTTTTAAAAAAGCCTAGAGCATTACATATTTGTTTAAAGAATGTATAGTTCCTCTTTTTAACTTTTTGTTTTCTTCCACACATGCATTTCTTTTTCTTTCTCTTTTTTAATTGGTTTTATTGAATTATATATTTCTCTCTATTTCCCTCCCTTCCTTTCCCATCCCCTTCTACCCTCTTCCATGATCCCCATGATTCCAAATTACTCAGGAGATTTTGTCTTTTTCTACTTCCCATGTATATTAGATGCATGTATGTCTCTCTTAAGGTCTCTTTGTTTTCTAGGTTATCTGAGATTGTGAATTGTAAGCTGGTATTTCTTTGATTTATGTCTAAAAGCCACTTATAAGTGAATACTTATGATATTTGTCTTTCTGGGTGTGGGTTACCTTACTCATTATGATGTTTTCTAGATCCATCAATTTGTCTGCAAATTTCTAAATGTCATTATTTTTTTTCTAGTGTGTAGTACTCAATTGTGTAAATGTGCCACATCTTCTTTACCTAGGTTTTGGTCAAGGGACATTTTGGTTGTTTCTAGGTTCTGGCTATGACAAATATTGCTGCTATGAACATAGTTGAGCACATGTCCTTGTGACATGATTGAGCAGCCTTTGGGTATATACCCAAAAGTAGTATTGCTGGGTCTTGAGGTAGATTGTTTCCTAATTTTCTGTGAAACTTTTACCACACTGGAACATGGAATTTTCAATAACAAAGATGTGTGTTCATGGGCAACAGTCACTCAATTTTGTCTACAGCATCGACTACCGTTGTTTGTTAGCTTGTGTTTGGAAACAGAGTTTCTCTATATAATAATAGCTCTAACTATTCAGGAACTCACTTTGTAGTTCAGGCTAACCTTGAACTCACAGAGATTTGCTTGCCTCTGCACCTTGAGTGCTGAGATTGGAAACATGTGCTACCACAGCTTGGCCAAATTCAGCTATCTTTCATCCCCTATGAGACGAGAGCTAGGTTATACAGAACATCAACGTTAGTTAGTATTGATGCACTTAAAATGGACTGCTCCTCATTGGTTCCATCAGAACTCTTGTTTTCTTAACTGCAGAATTCTACTTTGAATTTTTAAGCTTTTTAACATCAATATGATGACATCCCAACAGGTTACTGGTTTTAATAACCTCAAAGCTTTTGTCTGAGATGAGCTTCTCTTCACTTGCTAATTATTTGTACTCCTTATTAGATGAGTTGTTGCATACATGTATTATGATTGCATTTTCTCCTGCAGTTATTACTTAAATATTTCAAAATAATTGTATTACTGATAGGGTTTTCCATTCCATCCAAGACTTCAGAAACACACTTATTCTAATATGGACTTTACCATCACTCCTTAATATTCCTACAATTCTCTGATAAACTATTTGGTGCTGGTATTATTTTAATTTAATTCATTGACATTGTCTGTTAGAAATACTTTATAGTTGTAGTTGTAATTTTAAAGAAAAAAAAGGGGGTAAGAAGAGTTACACATTACTCCACAGCAGTGGTGTGGAGAAGTCAGCTCCTCACAGGGTGTTGGAAAACAGTTGTTCATACTTCTTCTCCATTCCACTAATACCACACTGCTGAGTTGGAACTGCAAATTGTAGGACACATGAACCATTTTAAATTTTTCCAAACAATCAATTTGTCAGATACTCGACTGCATATCAAGGGTAGAGAGTAAGAAGTAGCCAGGTACTTATTATCTCCCTTGATATTTCAAGTTTTAGGATTTTATAATGCGTTGTATTTAGTTTTTAAAATCAGGTCTTAATGATGGTGAAAGATTCGACAATGAATGTCCTGGGATGTTGTGTGTGATAAACTAAAACAAAAAGAAGAAACTTGGATGATAGAGATGTAGGAAGCCCCTGCCTACTGCTTCTTTTTCTCCTATTCAAGGAACATTTCTTCCATTTCATATACAACAGAGATTCACTATTTAGCCAAGCCAACTTCACATTCATATCCCTGATTCATCCTCATCTTCCCAAGTGCTTGTAAATAAAGGTATGATCACCATGCCTGGATAAAGCATTTCATATTAATCAATTTTTGAATCATCACTAATTACTAATTTTAAAATGCTTTTTAAAGATTCTTTAGTTGTGTATAAGAAGCATGCATGAGCCACAGCACACATATTCAAATCTACAAAAATATTTTGTAGTCAGGTCTCTCCTTCACCTTATTAGGCCATTGTCTCTTTCTTGTTTCTTCTACTGCACAGCAAATTTTAGGCTAGGGGGCTTGAATTTCTGGCTGACTCTATTATTTCCCTCTTCCATCTCACCCTGATGCTACTGTCTCCACTTCCCATTTCCCCATAAGAATACTGGTATTACAAATGTATGCTACCATTTCTGTTTACATTCTTGAATAAACTCAAGTCATCAAGTTTGCTCAGATTTGTACACTGATCTATCTCCCAAGCCGTGTAATTCTTTTTTCAAACTTTTAATAAACTTCATTTAATTAACAAATCTTATATATGCACATACTGTGTGTATGTATCATAAATATGTATCCATTGCTTTAAAATTTATTTGTAGACCCATTACCAAATCTAAATAATTATCAGGTTCTCTGGTGATTTTTAGAAATAAATTGCATTTTTAATACTCAGAAACATTGTGAAGATTCACCCAGTGGGAAATAAAGTGTTCTAAGAATCAGTTGCCAGAATGTGAAAAGTACTGATGTTGACTCCTTTGGACAAGGTGCTCTCCAAGGTATGATTTAGAGAAGTGAAAAAATGTGGCATGAGGTACTACAAAGGAGTGTTTTACATGCTAAGAGGAAATTCTGACAAGCTAAACTTTTTAAAGGTAATCAGAGCTCTAATTTCCTAGCTTGACAACGCAGTGTCTACATTTTGTAAAGCCTTGGGAGAGAGGGACTCTAAAATGAAAACTTTCTTCTGGTTGTCTTTTTTAAAAAATGCAATATCTTCCAGGGGGAAAAAAGGCAGTTCTCACCTTTGGATGCCTACTTCCTTCTTCTTCCTTCTGCTCTTTGCTCCTGAGCTGTGAGTTATTCTCTACTTGACAGATAGCAGCCATGTGACAATATTGTTTTTCTCATAGAAAGGTGCAATCTTTGTTTCTGCTGGAGAGGCCCAGTAGGCAAAATTTTGGACTTGTTAGTAAAAGCAAACAAATGTCCCCCAAAGATTTTCAAAACATTTAACACCAGAATGTGGTATTTCAAAGCATCCCCATTGCCCATAACTGAATGCATGTGGCATAGCAACTGGAAGAATGTTTTAACAAGTGTGTGAATTAATAGGAATTATTGCACTTGGTTCTAAAGAGTCTCACAGGATACTTATGGATTTTGTGCATAATTTTGTAGATAATAAGACTGTGAAAACTGTTCAGAACTCAGCTTAAAGACCATTGACCCATGGAAGGGAGTAAAATGGGGAAAGCATTTAAAAGCGAACAAAGCTTGCTATTAATATTCATCTTGTATTTAAACTGAGCACAATTTTTCTCGTTGGGAATATGTGCCCTATTGTTATAATTTCTTGGGATGTTTCATCAAATCTCTAATAAGATTCAGTCAGATTTATGCATAAAGCAGAAATAATTCTCCTTTCAAAATAAGTTTTCAAATATTGAGTTCACACTTCTTATATGCTATCAATAGTGTGCAATATGTCTAAATGACTAAGATATTGAGATCATGAATATACTTTTAAATCAGCAGACAAAGAGCCTAGATTATCGTGCCAGCCACACATAAATTATCTTTTCCAATTATCTGGTATGTAATTTTGGTATGTAAATTTATCCTGTGACAATGTTTTAAAGTTAGAATTTCCCTTTTTTTCTTGGTCTGGGGAAATTGTTCAGCCATTAAAATACCTTCCATGCAAGTGTGAAGATCTGAACTTGGGCCCCCTAGAACCCATGGAAATACTGAGTAGGCATTGCAGCCCACTTGTAATTCCAGCATTCTGGAGGCTGTGATGGGATTGTCAGAGGTGGGTGGCTATCTAGATGTGCCAAATTGATGAGGTCCAGGTCCAAGTGGGAGATTCTGCTTAATCAATTAATTTAGAGAGCCAATAAGGAAGACTCCTGATTCCACCGTCATTTCTCCACATAAATGACTATACGTGCAGTTACCCATGTGAAATTGCATAGAACGTGAACACCATACCCATACACATAGAAGAGAGAAAAATGTTTTCTTAACAGAAAGGCAATAGCCATCCAGTCATGTCAGGAATAGTATTAATGAACAGGACTTCATCACTCACCTAATGTTTACATTGGGCTGTGTATTTAAAGAGGATTTTACTATGAAATGGTACCTTCTGAACATTAAATGACCAATACAATTATCATCTCACACCAACCGCCACTGCCTGCAAGGGGCCTGCACAAGACTGAACCTGTCAATAGTCAGCTACAGATAGGGTAGACCTCACAGGGTCCTAACTCTTGCTACTGTGCTATTGGCCACTGACGGATTCTGGGGCAGGTGACATCTGCTTCAATCCAGCAATTAGATGACCAGGTTCCCATGTTTAGTTCTAATCTCATGTTCACACCTGATTCAACTCAGCAGCTCATTAAACAAAACAAAAAAGATGAATGGGAGAAACTTGTCGAGAATGGGTGGGATATAAAAGGTGAAGGGATTTCAAAGAGGGTAAGGGTGCTGATGATGATAGCATATTATGTGAATGCATGACCTTATAAAAGATCAAATTTATTAAAAGTTTAAAAATAAAATAAAAATGAGAGTTTAATTATACTGACCTTAGTTTCATTTCTATACTTACAAGAATCAACTTAGGGGGAGACAGGTTTATTTCCACTTACAATCCTGGTGACAGCGTACCATAGTGTGGAAGTCAACCGTCAAACAGCTAGTCATATCACATCCACAGCAAAGAGTAAAGAGAGGTGCATGCATACCTGTTCATGTGCTTGCTTGCTTGCTTGATCATGTTTAGCTTGGTTTCTCCACTTTTATATAGCTCAGGCCATCTGTCTAGGGAATGGCACTGCCCAATGTGGGTTGAATCTTCCCACATATACTAAGTCAATTAAAACAATCCACTGCATAAAAGTTCATGGTCAACTTAATATTTATAGTCTTTCACTGAGACTCTCATCTCACACTGTTTTAAATTGACAGCCAAAGCCACCCATTGCACCTTTTCTAATTAACTCTCTTTATCAAAATTGAATAGGGAAATTTGATGAGTTTAGTGTCTAAAAGTTTTAGAAAATAAAACTCTCACACCAAAGATGGTTTTTACCATCTTTGAGGGAGGAGAGAAAAATCTTACACCAAAGATAGTTATTGCCATCTTTGAGGGAGGGAGTGGAAAAGGGAAAATGGAAATTATGCAATTATATTACAAAATAAAAAATTGATAGAAAAAATTAAAAGAAACAATATGGGTGGTTTCTGTTCATATGTTCTCAAATGTAGATGTTGATTTTTGTCTAAATAGGAAAGTTTTATGCTGTTGTTTCTACATTTAATCACTAAACTACTAGAAAAGAAGATAAACATAGCACTTAAACATGACAAAAATATTAGTATGTAATATAAACTTATATCATGACAATTTAAAACTTCATGCCAAAATAGAACCCATATATTACATTAATTATATTATATTATGTATAAATATATTATATTTCAATTTGTATGCATTTTTAGCTCAGAATGGATATGAGAGATTTTTTATTATTGGACTAAATGCTCATTAATTTGACAAAAATCCAAATTTTATATCGTACACCAGTGCAAAAAGAACACACCTGCAGCATTTATTTTCAAAATTCCCAGGATGAGTGGAGAAACAGGTGAAACATTCCTGTGACTGGCAATATTTCACACCCTTCATGCCAATTTGCCTGTATCTTCTATGTGGATGCAGGAACACAGAGCTCCTTTTATATCATTGTATTATTAACGTTACTAACAGTGAAGTTAAAGTCAAGGCAAATTGTTTGGAAGCAATAGTAAAAAGTAGGAAAATGTAAATGTGAATGTATTAACAACATTTTTTACTCTAAATATACCTGTCAATAGAAATAGAGAGCTCTATGGTTTCACAATTTATCAAATGAGCAAGCTTAGGTTCACGTATTATTTTTATCTCCCACTTATTCTAATCCCTATCCCCAATCTGTTGCTCTCATCCTTTTACTGGACAGCATGACCAAGGCATGAGCTTCTGCTTGGAAAGCTGCTTCTTTGTGTAGCCTAGTATCCATGATGTGGCAAAGTTCTTATTATCTGGGCTGATTTACACTCATTATATTATTGCAAATATTTGAAAAAGTTACTTCACCTTTTCAAAAAATTGAACAAATTTTCATTCATTTCTCATTGTACCTTATAGACAAGTTTAATTTAAATAGTCTGTAAGAGATTTAGATGTCAGTAACTTAAGTCTGTACATTTTATCATGGTGTTTATATTACATTGCTTGTTTCTATTTGTTGGGTAGATTTCATTTTATAATCTGTCTTTCATGCCAGCCCACTTTCCTTTAGTTTGTTATCTGTTTCTGAAATGCTGAACATTAACATGGTGTGTTAGAATTAGCATGACACCACATTCTTTTTCTTTCCAACTGTAAAGAAGTACAAGGAAGAAAGTGATGAAAGTGATGAAGTAGAATCTATTCTCACTGGAATCCAATCACTTGACTCTTTGATTAGGTGATTCATGATGATGACTCACCTGATCCCCTTGTTTTAACAACAATTGACAACAAATGTTGCCGTTTCCTCAGAGTACTACATCCAGAATAGCCTTAAGACTGCTGGCTGAGACGATGCAGCCTTAAACAATACTCCAGTCATGACTTGACCATAACCTGAGGTAGGAGTTCCTTCTGTTCGTGTGCTGCTTTCATAGGATAATGAATGAATAAAAAAACTACCTTGGCTTAGTTGATAGGGTGGAACTTAGGTAGGCAGAGAAGGCAGAACTGAATTCTGGGAGAAAGAAAGCAGAGTCAGAGAACCTTCATGGAGCCACCAGAATTAGACATGCTGAATCTTTCCCAGTAAGCCACTGTCATATGGCGATATACAGATCGATAGAAATGGGTTAAATCAAGATATGAGAGTTAGCCAATAAGAGACTAGAAATAATGGGCCAGGGACTGATTTAATTAATACGATTTCTGTGTGGTTATTTTGTGTGTAAGATAGCAAACAAAGAGTCCCCCTCTCATTGTAACAATTGGTGCTTCAATGTGGTAAACTAAATCCATGTAAGACTTGGCGGGGCTTAAAAAGGATATATATATATATGGAGAGACAAAGAGACAGAGAGAGAGAGAGAGAGAGAGAGAGAGAGAGAGAGAGAGAGAGAGAGAATTTAACACAGCTTTTTGCTATTTGCTGGCAGCAGACCACAGAGATTTTCCTCACTCACCAGCCACAACATGAAAAAGGTTGTGGTTTTATACAACTGGCTTTCTGGGTTGTGCTCCCAGCATGACCTCTGACTCTTTTGGGAGATAGAATATTTGGATGGGATTTGTGAGCAGATTGCTCTGGCTTGCTTGATGGCAACTTGGACTAGCTGTATCCTTGGAATTGGGGCACTCTGCACAGCTCAGAGGCACAGTTGGCTCCACCATGCTGGACTGTGCAGAGAGGTGGGCAGGAACTACTGTACTTATCATAATAACAGCACAGCTTAAGTTTTAGACTGGGCAGGCAAACAGGTTACTGTATTACCCCTAGTAATGGTGCAACTTAAATTATTAAAAATTGTTTAGCATTTTAAGAAGTGCTCCTGGACAGTAAAGAATTACAGATACACAATAGAACAGATTCAGACATAAAAGACCTCTAAATGGGTCAGCGTGTTGGATAAATGTATGTAGGCTTGGGAGAGAGGAAAAAAGGAGTATAGAGAGTCATAAAATAAAGTTAATGCTTAAAAGTGTAAAGTCTTTAAAAAAGTAAAGTCTTTAAAGAGACAGAGTACAGATAATCATAGATTTAAAAAATTAAAAAAAAAAAGGAAAAAAAAAAAATTCACAGAGAGTCGGGATTTTGTGTATTATTGTGATTTCTTTGAATTTTGTGATTGTAAAGGAGCTAAGTGCAGAGATACATTTCACTGTGTGGGCTGCTAAACTAAACCAAATTGTATTATAAAGGTATCTTGACTTCAGAATTTGGGTCTAAGGATATGGTGCTTTGGAAAAGAGATTCTTTTTTTTTTGTTTTCATGGAAGATGAGAACCTATGGATTGCTTCTACACCAGTATGGTTTCATGGACCAAGGCCTCCTGAAAGATTGCCATGAACACCCTTAAAAAGTTACTTTGCCCAACTGGTGACTGAGATGAACCTAGCACATAGGATACATCATAAAAGACCTACATAACAGTGCTCCCATACAGCAGGAAGAATTTTGGAGAGAAATAACTATGCCCATGTTCCCAAATATTGTTTATAAATGTTCCTTTACATTTAAAGGGGATATGATATAGATATAAATAATTTGCATTGATATGGATCTTGCTTTGTTGATATGAATTTAAGGTCAATTTTGTTATATGTATATATATTTCTGATCTTGATTAAGGTATTGTGATTGTGTAGCTCATTTAAAAATGTAAAGTATAATTAAAAAATATAGGTTTAAGAGAGTCATCTTTAATAGTCAAGCTTATAGTCATGTTAGTTAGATTTTATAAATATGTAGAGATACATTTCAGTTAGATATTCTTTAAATCTTTCAGAAACCTTCAGAATATGGCATTTAAATGTTTTAAAAAATTTAGGACTTTTTATGACAGTGAGAAATATCTGCTCCTGGCAGCTCCAAGCTACTTTGAGAAGAAGATGGGCATCAAAGAGGCTCCTTAGCCATTTGGGCAAGAAACTGCTCTTGCCTGGACTGCTTCACTGGACATGAAGTACCCACAGAGAGATAACTGCTGAACTTGCCTAAAGGTGAGATGGTCCTTCAGGGTTCCTGTTTCATAAAAGAGTCTGCAATACATTCTGCAGGACACAGAAAAATGTGACTAAACTGTCTTTAAAACTTCCTGCTTCATACTATGGGCTTGTAGGCTGAAGATGGATGCCCAATGGTACAGAAAAACTTTGGGTAAATGCCCAGGCAGCGATATGTCTCTGTATATTCTAGAGTTTTGGAAGTTGTTTATAATGTACTTCATATTTACTTAGGTAATATTATATCCTTCTGGAGTCTTTGATGAATTTGAAGAATAGATAGATAGTTATAGTTACAGTTTTTCTTAGTTATGATAAAAGATAAAGTAAATATAAGTATTATAACTATAATTCTTCTTTGATACCTGTTTTGTTATATGTAATTTTACTATGTTAAAGTTAAAGCCTTTCTTTTCGATTAAAACAGAAAAGGGAAAATGGTGTAGGAGTTCCTTCTGTTTCTGTGTTGCTTTCATAGGATAATGAATAAAGAAACTGCCTTGGCCTAGTTGGTAGGGTAGAACTTGGGTAAGAAGAGAAGACAGAACTGAATTCTGAGAGAAAGAAAGCAGGGTCAGAGAACCTCCATTGAGCCACCAGAATCAGACATGCTGAATCTTTCCCAGTAAGCCATTGTCATATGGCAATATACAGATCATAAGAAAAGGGTTAAATCAAGTTGTGAGAGTTAGCCAATAAGAGGCTAGAGATAACAGGCCAGGCAGTGATGTAATTAATATAATTTCTGTGTGGTTATTTCAGGTGTAAGCAAGCTGGATTGCCAGGACAAAGAAAGGGCCCCCCTCTCCCTGTAACAATAATCCTAAATTTTATTTGATCCTCATAAGATTATCAGTGCCCCGAGTGAGCAGGAAGTAGCCTAGAAAACTATGCCCACATTTCCAAAAAAAAAAAAAAATGGGTTAAGGATGTTTGTTTTTGTTTAGAGTGTTGGTTACAAGTGATTATGGATAATAGTCTGGAAAAAAGCTAAACAAAGTAGATTAGATTCAGAGTTCCTGTTTTGAAAAGGAAAAAAAGGAGAGGTACTATGAGAAAATGCTCTTGTACCCTGTAAAGATTTGTCATTAGTATTGGTTTAACAAAACACTGATTGGCCAGTAGCCAGACAGGAAGTATAGGTGGGGCAACCAGAATAGAAAAATGCTGGGAAGAGGAAAAGCTCAGTCTGCAGTCACCAGCCAGACACAGAGGGAACAAGATGAGAATGCCTCACTGAGTAATGTACCAAGCCATGTGGTTAAACATAAATAGGAATTATGGGTTAATTTAAATGTTTTAAAAACTAGTTAATAAGGGCTGGGCAGTGGTGGCACACACCTTTATTCCCAGCACTCGGGAGGCAGAGGCAGGCAGATCTCTGTGAGTTCAAAGCCAGCCTGGTCTAGAAGAGCTAGTTCCAGGACAGGAACCAAAAGCTACGGAGAAACGCTGTCTCGAAAATAAAAAAAAAAAACTAGTAATAATAACCCTGAGCTAATAGTCCAACCAATTTATAACTAATATACACCTCTGGGTGTTTTGTTGGGACTGAACAACTGTGGTACAGTGCAGGACAGAAACACCATCTACAAACAAAAGCTTTTAAGTTCTCAGTTTTAAAGTTTATACTTTAAGATTTAGGTTTCTTTGATGAAGATGTGGATTGGGGAGCAAGAATAGAGAATGGGGAAGGAATTGGGAGGAGAGGAATGATGGGAAACTGGTCTGGTTGTAAAATAAATTATTGTAACTTAAGAGTTTTAAAAAATACAGATTTCTTCACTGTTTTTCCATTGATAATTTGAGAGAACCCCTTGTTGTCTTTGGTTGTCAATTTTTTCAATTCTACAATGAGAAGGAAATTAGGATTCTGAGGCCTGTACAATTCTGAAATTCAAGGTTTTATTCTTCTTCTTATTATTATTATTATTTGCTAAAAATAAGGGGGAAAGTAGGATTCTTCCAATAAATCTAATAGGTTCATCATCTCCCTAGAGTTATATATAAGATACATATAAATACTTAGGCCATTTTTGTTTTTGTGGATCTTTAAGGATGAATAATTAATTATGCAAAGACATTGCTGGTTTTATGTTCATTCTGCAACTTATTTCTGTATTCTATTGGAGAGCACTGAGATTTATGAATAAATGTACTTTACACTTAGGAAAGAATGAACATGTGTGTATACGTGCAAGAAAAAAAGGTTATTACTTGCAAATACAATGGGTACTGGTTTTTCATTGGTTAGAAGATGATGACAAGAAACTTGTAATATCTTAGAGAAAAAGATTTCTATAATAGCACAAGTCTGAAATTATAGTCACATTCCTAGGAGAAACTTTTTCTAAGTAACATAATGACTTCCAACTCCTGCTTGCATAAATAATAAGCAGGAAAATTTTTCTTCTGAGATACAAGTTAAAAATTTCTTATATATGATGCTATTCTTTTATTTTTCAAACCACTTTCTCTTCTCTTTCCTTAAATAGTACAATTACTTTATAAATAAATCTTTAAAAGCAGAAAATATATATAAGCAAGATAACATTTGTTACCATGCTTCAGTATTCAATTTGTTTCAAAACATTTTTTTATTTTCTAATTATTCTGTAAATATTTTTCTAAAATGTACACTATTCATCATGTAACTTTACATATGTTTTCACTTCAAATTTTATCATAAATCTGCTCTCTATTACAATATCACTAAACATGGAATAGTTACAATTTATAGGTATGATATAATATGTGAATCAATTATTCCAAATAGGTACAAATTAGTTGTTTCAGGATTGGCGACATTTCCAATGATTGGAAAGTTTGGTAGGAATGCATTTTTTTTCAATTATTATGCACACTCACAACCCTCTTCTTAGAAACCAAACTATGTCGTCATCTCCAAAATTGTAGCTCTTGGAGCAGAACTGGGTGTGAAAGAAGCAACAACTAACCTAATGTCAAAGGGATTTTTTTTTTAGCATCACAGGACACTCAATAAAGCTCAAATTCTACTTGGGAAGTTGAAAACCAAAACAAAGAAGGCAAACAATAAACAGGAATGCAGGGGTGTTTTTCATGAGGTAATAAAAGAGTTTAAAGGGAAAATTGTCCCTGGAACAAAGTGACTGTACAAAGGGGACTAATTAAGAACACATCACTAAGAGTGGGATGAGATGAAACTCTTTGAAGGACTTCAGTGTTTCTTGAATGGCTATCACTTTACCTGATTTTCTAAATAGAATGGCACCTCTTAGATGTGATGAACAAGTTTGTTTCATTTCTTCACTTACATTTGGAGCTCTATGACAAGTTCTTAGCATCTGAGAATAATTTGTTTCTGTGCTTTATAAGTTAAACAATAATGTTAATGATCATATTATTCAACTAGTCCAGAAGCATATGAAGTTATTATATTATTATTATAATTATAATATATAAGAATTATTATTGTCCTATATAGCAATTTTAAACACATACAAATTTAGAGTCTAAAAATAGCATCCCATTGAAATGATTCTAAAAATTTCTTTGATGATAAGGGATGCTCTTCTTTTTTATGTTTTCTGGTTATTTGCATCCCTTTTGCTGTTGGTCCAGACTCAATTATTACTTATTCCTAACTAATGACAGAATTGTTTCCTCATGACAGAATCAACCAGATTATATTTGAAACGTTAAGTGTTTGTTCTTACAGATTGTCATATATATGATAGGTTTATTTTTTCCCTTTCCTTTTATCTGAATAGTTTGGGGGATAGTGAAAAGCATGAATAAGTCTGTTATGGTGGATTTGATCCCCAAGTGAACTAATTAGTGTCTTTATGTTCTATGGCCACTTAATGCACTTATTTTCAGGTCAGTTCATTAGAACAGTACCAGGG
Source organism: Microtus ochrogaster (assembly GCF_000317375.1). Classification (NCBI taxonomy): domain Eukaryota; kingdom Metazoa; phylum Chordata; class Mammalia; order Rodentia; family Cricetidae; genus Microtus; species Microtus ochrogaster. Next base: position 451,116 of record NW_004949150.1, read on the forward strand.
GAGGGAGGGAGGATGATTTAATGCAAATCCTTCTTCACAGATAAAAGACAAGAAATAGCGCAGTCAGAGTTAGTATAAAGGTGAAGAGTCCTGGAGCCCTGCGTGGCTTCCCATTCTGTTCCTTCATTTTATCCCTGTGGCACCTCCATCAAATCTTAAGTCTTCATGGATCACAATACAAGAGTCACAATAGTTAAAACATAGAGAATCATTTTAGACATAAGGATATTGGATAGTCAAATCTACTCTGCTCTCATCATGTGATTGTAACTTTGATGAGACAGAATAACACATCAGCAAAATTGTTGCATACTAAAAGGAAAACCACTTATATAAGTTAAACAGATCAGAAAATGTAAAAGCAACATTCAAAAATAACTCCACCATTGTGGTGCTGGGAAGGGCAATGATAATTGACAATCTTGTAATGAATTTGTTAGAAAAATTGAGCACAGTCACTTTAAGATGTGCCTATATTCAAGTATTCTGTGCTCTTCCACATTATAAGACTAAGTAGTCTCAAAAGAGTTTCAGTTTTCTCTCACTAAAATACAGCACTATTAATTAGGTTACATTCTTAGAGTGATAGATTTCCTCTTTGTCTGGTAAACAAAATGGTCTTCAATCTTAAGATCCTGGATTTTTAATAAGATGTGACACTTTTAATCAATAAGTCAGACAGCCTTTAGCAAAACGACCTATTAATATCAGTGCACAAGCCCTTTTCTTTTTGTTTATATGACTCCATCTTTTAGCCTGATACTATTTCCATCCTACTGACTTTCTCAACTTAGGCACTCTTATTTAAGCCCATCGAAGAGGTCTGCTTAATTTCTTCATCCATTCTATAGCTCTATATCAAGATTTTAGTGTTTTCCAGTAACTTTATTCTATTCTTCATAAGTTGAGTGAGCCAAAGTTATACCACCACCACCACCAACACACACACACACACACACACACACACACACACACACACACACACAATCTTAAGCATGCAATACATATTAAAGTTTTAAATGTTTGCTACAAGATAAAGACTATATAGTGGGCCTCTAATTAGTGCATTTTAATTACATTATATCCATGCAATAAAAATGGTAGCAGTAGTAAACACAAAGTTGTTGTAAAAATGAAAAGAAAAAACACACCAGATTTTATAAAATATCCAACAGTAACCTCAGATCAATATATGTGAAAAATTATTGTTGAAGTATGATGACTATAGCAAAGTATGGTATTGTGTAGTTGGAGGTTGCTTG
>NW_004949150.1:455394-462415 GCF_000317375.1 Microtus ochrogaster
GGATCAACTTAACCCTGGACCCAGCAATACCACTCTTGGGAATATACCCAAGAGAGGCCTTATCATACAACAAAAGTATATGCTCTACTATGTTCATAGCAGCATTGTTTGTAATAGCCAAATTTCTAATAAACTCCATAAGGAGACTCTTTGATGCCCATTATCCTCTTGAATTAAATTGGTGCTACCAGAAGCAGATGTTTCTCATTGTTATGAAATATCATAAGCTCTTAAAACATTTTAAATGCCATATTCTATTAGTCTTTCAATGGTTTGAGGAATAACTGTCCATCTGAAATATATCTAAAAAACCTAATTAACATGACTACAAGCTTGACTATTATAGATTGTTATCTATTATCTACCTACATTTCTTAGTTATACATTATATTTTAAATGAGCTTCACAAACACAGTACCTTAATTAAAAGCAGAAATAACATATAACCAAATTGACTTTAAACTTTTAGTAATAAACCAAGATCCATACCAATGCAAAGTATTTATCTCTGTATCATGTCCTCCTTTTTTAAAATAGAAATTGATTGTGACCATTAATTACTCACAGTCAACCCCCTTTAAATGAAAACAATCATTTATAAACAATACTTGGGAATTTGGGTGTAGTTCTCTCCAAACTGCTTCCTGCTGTTTTTTTGGACAAAAAATTTTAGGTAGACCTTTAGGGAAGGTCTTGGTCTATCAGCCCACATTAGTCTGGAAGAAATCCACAGGTTCTCATCCTTTGTGGAAACAAAAGCAGACCCTGTTTTTCAAAGCAACATATCCTTTGACCCAAATTTAGAAGTCAAGATAAATTTAAAGTATACATGTTGCTTTAGCTTAGCAGCCTGTACAATGAAATATCTCTCTGTACTTAGCTCATTCACTGTCAAAAATTCAAAGAAAACACAATAATATACATAATCCAAACTCTCTGTGTCTATTGCCCTTTTACCTTACTTATTTTTTTTTACTTCTTTAATCTATGATTCTCTCTACTCTGTCTCTTTGAAGTCTTTGTTTTACTTTTTCTATACTATTTTCTTCTCTCTCCCAAGCCTTTGCACATTTATTAACACTGTGACTATTTAGAGGCCTTTTTCGTCTGAATCTGTCTTTATTGCATATCTGTAATCCTTTTTTGACCAGAACTGCTTCTTAACATGCTAAGCAGCACGGCTAGGACTAAGGCTGCTTTGCGCTTTGTCTCACCTCAGTCCAACGTGGTGGAGGTCTGTTCAGTGCCAGCTCTGTGAGTCATGCTCACAGTCCCACTTTCAGACACACAGAACATTTGTATTGCCAGTAAGCAAGTTGTAGCTCTCTTCTCACAAGCCCCATTTAACATTTAAGTACATAACCTCACCAAAGAGCCTGAGTTTGTCCTGCCAGCACTAACTAGGAAATCAGATCTTAAAGAAGCCACACGATTTTTTGTTACTAACACCTTTCTCTCTCTCTCTCTCTCTCTCTCTCTCTCTCTCTCTCCCTCTCTTTTTGGTTTTTCTAGACAGGGTTTCTCTGTAGCTTTGGTGCCTATCCCGGAACTAGCTCTTGTAGACCAGGCTGGACTCGAACTCCCAGAGATCCGCCTGCCTCTACCTCCTGAGTGCTGGGATTAAAGGTGTGTGCCAGCACCTTTCTTAAAGGAGCCACAGTGCTCCTGCTCAGAGCCAATAAACAGAATCCATGTGAGGAAAAAATGTGCTTGGCTCTCATTTTTTGTGAGTTTAGAGGCCCTTGTATTTTTAAACTATTTTTTAGGGCTTATGTGGATCTATGCCCCAGACAGTGGGGCATAGTTGCCAGAGGCTCTTTGTTCATTTCCTGGCTGCCCAGATTCAAAAATATCACTATATTATTTGCAAAACTATATTATTTGCAAAAACTGTTTGGGTAATAACTTTAACATATTTCTAGCTAACTCTTACATCTTAAATTAACTCATTTCTATTAATCTGTGTATCACCACATAGTTGTGGCCTACCAATAAAGTTCTGTGTACGTCCAGCATCCAAAGTCTGTACCCTGTGGCAGCTACATGGCTTCTCCTTGACTCCACCTACTCTCTCTCTCACTCTCTATCTTTTTCAGTCTGGCTATATTCTGTTAAGTCATTGATCGAAAGCAGCTTCTTTGTTAACCAAAGGCAATGTAACATATTCATAGCATACAGATGGGAACCCCACATCAGTATTTCATGACTGTAATGATAACATTCAAGAGATGGAGAAAAGGAGATCTTGAGTTTGAGGGCTCTTGAGCTACATAGCAAAGCACTGCTTTGAAAAACCAATAAAAAATAAAAGAAGGGTAAGAGAATCAAAAGGGAGAGAAAACAATTAAAATGAAGTGGCATTATGAGTCCAGAAAACACTGAAATGAGAAATCTAAGCAGACATGGGAATAGGGAGCAGGATTTCCTAACAATTTAAAATTGATCCAAGGCTTCTTCTTCTTGCCATGACAGAGTAATAGAGTTTACTCCCACATTAACAAATTTAAAAAGTTGAAAAATAAACCAAATCATGTGCTGTCATGGGTATTAAATAATTGTCCCAGTACAATGACTCAGAGAAAAGTAAATGAGGTAAGGCCAGCCCTAATCATATGACCTAGCTTCCATCCTGGCTTTTCCAGAGGATAGCACCTGCCCAACAGCTGCATTCGTCTTGTTTGTGCCTGTGAGTAAGCAAGCAAAGCACATTCTAGGAAGCGAAAGTGACTAGAACTTCCAGCATAACCAGCAGGTTTCACAGACAAACAGAACTCAGACTTTCAGACAGGTCTCTGTCTCTAAACTGTGCACAAAACTTTGAAGAAGCCATTCAACCTGGAGAATAGTCACTAAACAAGAGGAGGGCTTCTTCCTACAGGATGGGGAACATTCTCTTCATCTGACAGTCACAATAATGAGATTTCCAGACAGACTGTGTCAGAAGGGTGGCCTGGGGAGTGGAGCTGAAGAAACAAATCCTGTCTGTACTCACAGAGTTTACAAATAAGCTTCAAAGGATCACAGTTGCACCCTGGAACACATTCCTAAATGTTAAAATTACCAAATAAAAAAAAAACACCTCCGAAAAATTTAAGATTCACAGTATAGATATGAGTTAATAGGCATTCAAAGTAGAAGGAAAGTATGACCGATAAAGAAATGACAGCCCAACTAAAAGAAGAAGTATAGAAATAACACAGATCATAAAATCATATAAAGGTTTCAAGAGACTTACAAATGCCTTCCATGTATGGCACAAAGCAAAGTGTATAAACAATACCTGGAGCAGGGGAACCAGCTCTTTCAGAAACTGATGAACACTATCAATGAGATAGTCATCAGTGAGTTAACTGAAGAAACATTTTCATAAGAAATTTTAGTTATGATAAGAGTTATATAAAGGTTTATTTGTGCCGAAGGATTTCTGTAAAATTATCATTTCAAAATTTATGAGTGTGCATCAAGGATTGAAATACTAAGTAACTTATAGTGCATTCAACAAAACAAAAAGACATGACAGTGAGAAGGATTTTTGGGGGAAGAGGAGGGTTTTGACAATGGTCAAAAGGGGAGAGGAGAGAGGTGGGTTAAGAGTAACTAGAATGCATTAGATACAGGTATGAACTTGTCAAAGAACACATTTCATAAAAGTCACAATAAAATGAATGAAAAGTATGCAACATGTACATTAATGTAGAACTTTGCATAAGATTGTATAAGGTGTCAAGTACAAAAGGGCACAAAATAAATCCATTTTGAAGAAAAACAGAATCAAACTATAACATAAAACTTGAGGCTAGGAAAATCATTGATGGAAATAAAATGAAAGAAATATAAGCACATATCTGAGATCCTGGTGATTTGTTTTCAGAGTTCGTTGTTGTTGTTGAGATTATGTATTGCAGACCGGTTTCACCTGGTCTCAGTCTCCCTAATGGTAGGATTATAAGTGCACACAACCAAACTCAACTTGGTCATGCTAATGTCAGTTTCTAAATATTATTAATATTATGAATATATATTCTCCTTCATGTTAGGACACAACACACTTGCCTAGCTATGCTATTCACAGATCAGCTCTTTAGGAGGTCTATTCTTGAGGCTGTAGTCTAGAAAGCAAGCCTTATCATCAGGAAAAGTTAGGAAAGAGAGAAGAAGAGAGGAACAAATGTGATATTAAAAATCAAATTACTTAGAAAGCCCACAAAGTGTTGACAACAATGCAGGAGTATTTTCTTTTGCTTTACCAATCAGGATATGTAAATTCCAGAGACCAAGGTCTGGTGGGGTGGTCCCTAAGGACACAGGTCATGAGGTTCCCTGAGGCGTTCTCCCCAGGGCTCTGGTGGACTCTGTTATCACTCATTCTGTTGATAGAATTCTCGGAGCCCAGGACACAAAGAAGCTTCAATTGGACGGCAACTTCAGCAAATGCTTCATCTCGTATTCCTCCTTTGCCACTTTGCTTACAGTCAGGCATATCCTAAAGGTATGTGAACTTCCTTTTAGAGAGCACTTACTGTGTGTCATAGAGCAGTCCCTTGGCACAAAAAAGGAATAACTAACTTATTTATTAGCATTTAAAGGAAACTTTTGACAGTTACTTGAAACTTGATTGTAAATGCTACTGAATTATGCCTATTTTTCCTCGTCTTTCTAGAAATAAACTTTATCTTACCAAGACTTTTGAAATCAGTAGTAATCAAAATTCTCCCTTCGTCAAAATGGATAAATGATTTTTTTTTGCATTTTCTCTCCTCAGTCTACTAATCTTCTAGGATGCCACACTGATTAAAACTACCAGATGTGAAAAATGACTTAGACATGTACCCAATAGCAAACACAGAGAAGATGCTGGGGCATTACAGGGAGCAGATGACAAATACAAGTAGACTATATAATTGATGATGAGGTCATAGATGAATGGATAGGTAGGTATGTAGATAGACTTTTAGAGTCTGTCAGATATAAAAACTGACGAAGACAGCAAAGAGTGCTTTGTTTATTTTACCAGAAACACTCCAAAGATGATTCCGTTTTATAGCTGCATATCAGGTATTCTTTTTTTTTTCATTCAAAAATTTACACTTCCTCCCCTCCTTCCAATCCCCTCCCACTCCCCCACTCACTCTCCTCCCTCAGCCCCCCCCCCTGCTTGAGAGAGAGAAGGGAACTCTGCCCTATGGGAAGTCCAAGCCCCACCCCTACTTCCAGACCTAGGAAGCTGTGTATCCATATAGACTAGGGTCCCAAAAAAACAGAACATGTCATAAAAACAAGTCCCAGTGCCTTTATCAATGGCTTCTCAGTCAGCCCCCATTGTCAGCCACAGTCAGAGAGTCCAGTGTTATTATATGCTCATTCAGTCCTGGTCCAGCTGGATTTGGTGAGCTCCCATTAGATCAGGCAAACTGCCTCAGTGAGAAGACCAACCCCTCGCGGTTCTGACTTTCTTGCTCTTCTTCTCCCTTCTTCTGCCCTTCAAATGGACCTTGGGAGCTCAGTCCATTGCTATGATGAGGGTCTTTGTCTCTATCTCATCCATCGCCGGATGAAGATTCTATTGTGATATTAGAGATAATCATCAGTGTGATAGTGGGGCAAGGACAGTTCAGGCACCCTCTCCTCTGCTGGCCAAGGGCCTAGTTGGGGACATCCCCGTGGACACTTGGGATCCCCCCTAGAGTCAAGTCTTTTGCCAACCCTAAAATGGCTCCCTTAATGTAGATATCTTCTTCCCTGCTCCTATAGCTGCCCTTCTTCCATCACCACCCTCCCATTCCCCCAAGCTCTCGCCAATCTTTCTCTTCTCCCTTCCCTCTCCCCATCTCCCCTTTGCCCAACCTCACCCCCACCCCTACCCCCACCCCCTTGCTCACAACTTTTGCCTGGCAATCTTGTTTGCTTCCAATTTCCAAGCGGATCTCTATATATTTTTCTTTGTGTTCACCTTATTATTTGGCTTCTCTAGGCTCTAACTATAGGCTTAATGTCGTTGGTTTATGGCTAGACTCCACTAATGAATGAGTACATACCATATTCATCTTTTCGGGTCTAGGTTATCTCACTCAGTAAAGTGTTTTCAATTTTCATCCATTTGCATGCAAACTTCAAGATGTCATTTTTTTTTTACCACTGAGTAGTACTCTAATATGTATATATTCCACACTTTCTTTATCCATTCTTTCATTGAGGGGCATCTAGGTGGTTTCCAGGTTCTGGCTATTACAAATAAAGCTGCTATGAACATAGCTGAACAAATACTTTTGTAGTATGATTGAACATCTCTTGGATATATTACCAAGAGTGGTATTGCTGGATCCAGAGATAGGTTGATTCCCAATTTCCTGAGAAACCGCCACACTGATTTCCAAAGTGGTTGCACAAGTTTGCATTACCACCAGCAAAGGATGAGTGTTCCCCTTACTCCACATCCTCTCCAGCATAGGCTACCAGATATTCTTTAAATAGCTATGTTTTGAATAAACTTGTTTAAACAGTTTGAATAATAGTCAGACCTTGATCTTATGCACGCTGGGAGCAAACTCTACAAGTGGAACAAAAATGTTTCAAACTTTGTCATTGACTGCATTCTCAGATAATTTTGGAGGTTCAAACTTTATATAACTCTATACTTTAAAAACATACATATTGAGGAGAAGAAGAAGATATGGCTCAACAGTTAAGTGCACTTCCTATTATTCCAAGAAAACCTGAGTTTGGTTCCCAGCACCCATGTCTCAGAGCTCACAATTATCTGTATCTCCAGCCCTGAGGGATCCAAACCCTCTTCTACTTTTTGCAAGCACTGGAACACATTTAGCAAACATACATATATATGCACACATACCCAAAAACAAGTTTAGAACTCATATATACATATATTCTATTAAAAAAATAAATAGAGACAATGAAATGAACATAAGTATTACACAAAACAGTAGGTACCTTTTGGCACAGGTTATAGAAGCCATTAAAGCTGTTTCATCTTTTAATTTAAGCTTATTACTATTTTATTACA
>NW_004949150.1:462515-463602 GCF_000317375.1 Microtus ochrogaster
GTGTGTGTGTGTGTGTGTGTGTGTGTGTGTGTGTGTGTGTGTAGATGTGGAGGCCAAATGTCAACGTTGTATGTGTTCCTCTTTCATTTTCTGTTTTTGGAGGCAGTGTCTCTCCCTAAACGTGAAGGTTTCCTTTCCATTTTTGCCTTTTCCCATTCCCTAGCACTAGGGTTGCAGCATCTATTGTCTGCCCAACTCTGACATGGGTAAAACAGACACAAGCCGAGGTCCCCTGCAGAGCATCAAGCACCTTAGCAACTGAGCCAGTTCCGGAGACCCACCACTAAAATCATCTAAAGGCTATCCTTCTGCTTCTCCTAGAGGCTGCGCTCCCAAGCTGTGGAGGAACATTGTAAAGTAACAGTTCCATTTTCCTATATAGGATCCCATTGCAACCTACACATGTTTAAGCTACTATAGAGGATCGCTCTGCAACCCACAGATATTTAAGTACCTATGTAGGAGCCCATTACAACTTACACATATTTTAGTTTTTGTATAGGATCCTTTTGCAATCTACATATTTTCAAGACTCAGGCACAGTTGTCCTTTCCTCTTACTCTAAAAGACATTTTATAGTTGATGAATTTAGGACCCCACAAATTTTTCATTCATCTCCAAATTTGAGAATTGGAAGAAAACAAGGTATTTTACTGGTTGCAAGTGAGTACTGAATAGTATTGAATAGCTATCCATGAAATCGTCGTCTCTAGTTCACTTATTTCACAAGAGCCAGAAGATTGATTCATATGCAAAAACTCCCATATGCAAAAATGGATCATGAAAATCCATTCTGAAGCTAGGATTCTTTCAGGCTAGACATATTAGTCATTTCTACCTTAAAACAAGTTTTTGGTTATTCACCATTTTGGACACTCTCCAAATGTCTTATGTGAACCTTGTCATCTGTATTTCTTTTTTGTTGTTAATTTTAAAGAACTTCGCAAGTTTTTATAGAAGGTTTTGATTATATCAACTCTCATTCCCTTCCAACTCCTCCAGGTCCCCTCTCTCCTGCCCTACCAATTCCATATTCTCTTTTCAGTACTCACTAGGCCACTCATGGATGGATGGATATATATATATA
>NW_004949150.1:463702-469498 GCF_000317375.1 Microtus ochrogaster
GAGAGAGAGAGAGAGAGAGAGAGAGACTGTTGAACATCCACTGGAACAGCCCAGGAAGGGCCACATCACTGTAAAAGATCAAACCTTCCATACCCCAACAGTCCTCAAAGGTCAAAGTTCCTCAGTTGTGGAATTGAGTTTGTGGGGGCAGTCCACCATTTATGCTGGTATTTTAACTGACTTGATCTTTGTTACTCATAATGAATTAAAGTCTTACAAAGGGAAAAGCTGTTTCTGTATTGCAGCTAAGACATTTAGCCTTATCATTCTAGTGTGTATATGTATTAACAAAAGACAGAATGGAGCCTATGTTAAGGGATCTTTGAACAGCTCTTCTAACATGCTTTTCATGACAAATGAAAAACCTTCTAGAGCCAAAGGGTTTATTTACATACACTTTTCTCAAGAAGAATTAACAAGAAGCAGAAAACGACCAACACTGATATACAGCTATCAAAATGAAAAAAAAAACATATTTTCCAAATTTTCATTTCACATGATTGCAAAGTCAGCAGTTAGTACATTACAATGATTGATAAAGTAAACATGGTAGAGGGCACATTAAATACACACACACACATATATGTCATGTCACTTCAGTATCAGTTTGCTAATATCTAATTTTGTATCACTGCTCTTTCTCAAATTTTCCCATTTATCACATCATTAAATGTCTCATATCTTTAGTAACAAAAGTACTTAAAGAAGTTTCTCAGCTGCCTAGGCACTGCCACCACAGCAGGAAAAGAGAGGAAGCTGAGAGTTGAACAAACTCACCTGCAGTTTTTCAAACTAAGGTAACAGCCACCATCTGTCTGCAAGAGCACAGTGCTCCCTGTCTCTTCCTTTTCCAGAAATCAAACCCATTGAAAGCTAAAAAGTTAGAGAAATTCCCAATCTTCAAAGGTAGTGAAGGTAAAAAAGACCGTTTTTTGTTCTTCGCCTCTGGCCAAGAAGACTGCATTCCTGCTGGCACGGGACTACCTACCTGGGAATATTTGACAGTTTGAGCACCATTAGAGGCCGAGAAAGCATTCTATTTCCCAGGAAGAGAGATGTTATGCGTCCAGCTGATTTTTTAGAAAAGATTGGTCTTGAGTAGGGAAAAAAAAGTGCACTGCAGGGGTATTTAACAAGCGAGTCCAGTCCTCTCGTCCTTTGCCACTCAGAAAATGTCAACAGAGCAACACAAGACATTAATAAGCTCAGCGAGTCTACAGATACCCAGATTCTATGAAACCGTATGAACCAGTGCTTAGCAGGATTTTAGTGACCTGCAGTTCAACCTCAACGCAGGACAGTCCTCAGTCAAACTAAAGTTATCAGACCACCACTGTGCCTGCCCAACAAGGGAAAGCAAAATTACGCTGGACAGTTCTAAGTTGCTCTGTGCCCTCCTTGTTTCCAAAACACTAATACATTGATGTCCATAGCATGATGGCGTACTTTGAAATAAAAATACATGTTGAATAACTAATCACCTACAAAAGGGAAAGTAATACACAGCCGCTAGCAATATATATATATATGTATATATATGTATATATATATACAACAGAAGCAGTCTCAAATATATTCAATTATTGTAATTATACAGGAGGATTATAAATGATGTGTTCATTATCATTGAGACTATTAACCAATGATAAGTGTTTTTAAAATATTTATCATATTTTGTGTACATGTGTTGTAGCACCTGTGAGCAGAGGTCAGAAGGTAATTTAAAAGAGTTGCTTGAAAACAGATCGTCATGCTCAGAATCAAAGGCTTTCATATAAATGTGATAAAATCCAAGTTATACTTGGAATGTAATCAAGAAGGTTCAAATGAGTATGTCAGAATAAAAAAAATGTGTTAGAAACATATTACACTCTTCAACAGCAAATTAAATGCAAACAACTTCAACAAGAAAAAAATCAGTGAAAATTCAACCATCAAAATTAAATACATTACAGTTGGCCCTGACTGCACTTGGAGAGGTAGATATCTGGGTTCCCAGCTGGAGGTTCTGCTTTCTAGGCCCTAACCACTGGAGGCACATCTCATAATGCACCCCATCCACCAAAGCCCCAGAGACTCAGGAGCAACCTCACCATACTCCCAACAATTCCCCATGCATCTGTGACTACCAGAGTCTTGGCCCTGACTGCACTGGAGAGGTGAGTGTCTGGGTTTCAACCTGAAGGACCCTGCTCTATAGAACACCCCCCTCCCGAGAAACATCCCACAGCCCCCACCCCCACCCACTGAAGCTTCAGAGACTGAAAGCAGCCTCCCCATTCCCTAATCATCCCCCATATCTACAACCACCAGAACACTGGCCCTGATTGTACCTGGAAAAAGTGACTGTGTTTCTGGCTGGATAATACTGTTCTCTAGGCCCTAGACCCCAGAGAGACATCCCAATTCCCACCCCCATCCACTGAACCTCCAGAGATCTGGGAGCATCCACCCATTGCCTCAACCATCCCCAACCACATCTGTGATTCCAGGAGCCTTGTCCCTGCCTGCACCTACAGGAACCCTAGGGATGTATCAGCAACCACAGCAACCACAGAGATTGCGCATAGATGAAGAGTGAAAACCTAACCCACAGGCCCCACCTGCATCAGTCGGAGGAAGAGGGACCCCCTGAAGCAGAAGCCCCACTAATGCCCACTGAAGGAAGAGATGGGTAGGCAACAGTATAAGAATACATTCAACAACATAAAGAGCAATATGGAACCACCAGAAATGAGTGGTTCTGCATCAGTAAGGCATGAATATTCCAGTGCAGATGAAGCAGAAAAAAAATGAGTTTAAAATTAGCTTTATGAAGATGATAGAGGATCTTAAAGAGAAAATGAAAAATTCCCTTAAAGAAGTAGAAGAAACAAACAAACAAAAATTGGAAGAAATCAACAAAGAAAACCTAAAAAAAATTAAGCAGTTGAAGAAAGTGATTCAAGACTTGTAAATGGGAAATAGAGGCAATATGGAAAACACAATCCAAGGAAATTCTGGAAATGGATAACCTGGGAAAGAGATAAAAAATTACAGATACAAGCATAACCAACAGAATATCAGAGATGGAAGAGAAAATCCCAGGTGTTGCAGATAGGATAGAGGAAATAGATTCATTTGTTAAAGCAAATGTTAAATCCAACAATTTCTTATCTTAAAATAATTCAAAGTATCTGGGAAATCTGAGACAGCAAAAAAAGACCAAACAAGAATAATAGGGATAGAAGAAGGAGAACTCTACCTCATAGGCACAGAAAATATATTCAACAAAATCAATACAAGAAAACTTCCCAAACTTAAAAATTATATGGTTATAAAAGTACAAGATGCTTATACAACTCCAAATAGACTGGACCAAAAGAAAAATTCTCCTCGCCACATAATAAACAAAATATTAAACATATAGCATAAAGAAAGAATATTAAGACCTGCAAAGGAAAAGACTAAGTAACATATCAAACCAGACCAATCAGAATTACACCCAACTTCTCAATGGAGGCTCTGAAAGACAGAAGGTCCTGGATAGACATTCTGTAGACACTAAGGGCCACAGATACCGTCCCAGACAACTATAATAAGCAAAGTTTTCAATCACCATAGACGGAGAAAACAATATATTCCATGACAAAACCAGATTAAACAATACCTATTCATGAATCCAGTTCTACAAAATGTACTAGAAGGAAAGCTCCAACACAAAGAAGTTAGGTACACTAACAAAAACTCAGGTAATAGATAATCCCACACCAGAAAAAAACAAAAAAGGAAAATATATACACACAATACTACCACCACCACCATCACCACCAATAAAACCAAAAATAACAGGGATTAACAATCACTTGTCATTAATATCTCTTAATATCAATGCTCTCAATTTGCCAATAAAAATACACAGGCTACCAGAGCGTATACAAAAGCAGTATCTATCCTTCTGCTGCATACAAGAAACACCTCAACTTCAAAGACAGACATTACCTCAGAATAAAAGGTCAAAAAAGATAATCCAATCAAATGGATCTAAGAAATATGTTGGTGTAGTTATCCAATATCTAACAAAATAGATTTCAAAATAAATCAATCAAAAGAGATGAAAAAGAATATTTACTATCTGTCACAAGAATAATCCAGCAAGATGAAGTCTCAATTCTGAATACCTATGCCCCAAATACAAGGACACCCACATTTGTAAAAGAAATATTATTTAACTTTAAATCACAAATCAAACCCCACACACTAACTGTAGGAGACTTCAACATCCCACTCTCACCATTGGACAGGTCTGCCAGATGGAAACTTAAGAAATAAAGGACTAACAGATGTTATAATACAAATGGGTTTTAACAGACACCTATAGAATATTCCCTCAAATTCAAAAGAATATATCTTCTTCTCAACACCTTATGGAAACTTCTCTAAAATTGATCATATATTTGGTCACAAAACAAACCTCAACAGATAAAAAAAAAATGGAGTAACCCCCTTTATCTTATCAGATCACCATAGCTTAACGTTAGAATTCAACAACAACATTAATTGCAGAAAGTCTACAAACTCATGGAAATTGAGCAGTGCTCAACTGAACCACTCCTGGGTCAAGGAGAAAGCAAAGGAAGTAATTAAAGACATCATAGAATTCAACCAAAAGGAATGTTCAAAACATTCAAGCCTATGGGACATTATGAAAGCATTTCAAAGAAGAAAATTCATAGCACTAAAGACCTACATAAAGAACCTGGAGAAATCTAACACTAGCAACTTAACAGCTGTAGAACCAAAAAAAAAAAAAAAAGCAAACTCATTCAGGAAAAGTAGACACCAGGAAACAATCAAATTGAGGGCTGAAATCAATAAAACAGAAGCAAAGAAAACAAAAAAGTCAATGAGATAAAGAGTCAATTCTTAGAGAAAATCAACAAGACATACAAACCTTTATCCAAACTAACAAAAAGGCAAAGGGAGAATATTCAAATTAACAAAACCAAAAATGAAAAGGGGGACATAACAACAAACATGGAGGAAATCTAGAAAATCATCATATCATACTTCAAAAACCTAACTCACCAAAATTAGAAAATGTAATAAAAAAGGACAATTTTCATGATAGCTATAATATGCCAAAATTAAATGAAAACTAGACAAACAATTAAAATATATCTATACCCCCCAAGGAAATAGAAGCAGTCATCAAAAGTCTCTCCCCCTCAAAAAATCCCAGAGTCAGTTTCAGTGGAGAACTCTATCATAATTTTAATGAAGATCTAATAGCAAGATTCTTCACATTGTTCTACACAATAAAAACAGAAGAAAAATTGCTAAACTCTTTTTTTTTTCACAAGGTTACAGTTAGCCTGATACACAAAGATGCAACTAAGAAATAAAATTACAGACCAATCTCACTCATGAATATTGATGCAGAAATATTCAATAAAATACTGGCAAACAAAATCTAAGAACACATGATAAAAATCATCCACGCGGTCATGTAGCCTTCATCCCAGAGAAGCAGGGATTGTTCAACATATACAAATCTGTTAATGTAATCCACCATATGAACAAACTGAAAGAAAAAAAAAACACATGATTATCACACTAGATGCTAAAAAGCCTTTGACAAAACCCAATAACCCTTCATGATAAAGATCTTGGAGAGACCCCTACCTTCTTCAGTCTCTTCCTCCTCACCTCTACAATGTTCTCATAGCTGAAGCTCAAGAACTGCTTTTCCCTTTGTTCACCGGGTTGCTCAGTCAGTTCTTTATGAGGCATCCTGTAGTGGCAAGGGGCCATTGA
>NW_004949150.1:470031-505626 GCF_000317375.1 Microtus ochrogaster
ATACCACCCAAACATCCCGGACCTGACTCAGCATTTTCTGTTTTACTATCACTGATCTCCTCCACACAGCTACAGCCCTAGAGATGCCTGACAGAGAGAACATGTTTGTGATGAATGTAGAAGACCCTTCAGACTACATTCTGAAGCCAACTGATGCACTTTATGTGAAAGCCTGGGTATCTGACATCCACCTAAGTCGTGCCATGCCATCAGCCTCCATCACACAACCCTACCCTTTGTGGGACCTCCTTGCTCACAAACGATAACACATTTAGCCTGGAGTTGCCCTGCCTAAATCATTCAGAGTCTGCTCAGCCAGGATCTGCTGCTGGGAACCAGTAAGAGTAATGATTGCCTGACAAAGGGGTCTTATGGGAGCCCTTCTGACCAGACATCAGCATCCTTCTCCTCTAGTACTGCCTCCCACTTAGACTCAGTGGAACTGCTTCCTTAGGAATTGCTCCCTCATATTCCCATTGAGGAGGGTCTCCCAGCAGGGATAGTTCATCCCATCCCTACTCAATCCCTTACTCTCCTCTGGATACTCCAGAAGAAGCCACAGAGTCATTCCTGTTCCACAAGGAGTCAGAGGGCACTGAGGGGAATCAGACCCTCTGCATATCCTTGGTTTCATGGCATGCTTTCTCTACTCAAAGCTGCCCAGTTACTGCTAGGAGGAGACACTGGCTCCCATGGTATATTCCTGGTACATCAGAGTGAGAGAAGATGTGGTAAAAAATGTTCTCACTTTCAACTTCCAGGGCCAGGACAATACCTGTGCTTGTCACTGAATGAGGATGGTCACTGCTAGGCCCCACATCTGTGGTTCCAGTCAATTTTTGATATGCTTGAGCTCTTCCAAGTGCATCCCATCCCTGTGGAGTCTGCAGGCCCCAGTGATGTTGTCCTTGTCAGCTATGTGTCCTCTCATCAGCAACAGTGCCAGAAGCAGGCTGGGAGATATATCGGGGCGGGCAAGGCTACCCTGATTCTTGTTGTTTTGTGCAAGTACTCAGACAATGGGCCATGTAACATCAAACCCATTATGGTTAGTACTCTATTTTGAAGGCAGTCCTTGACTCCTCAGTTTTGCTCCAACAGTTCTCTGCTTATGATGATACAGCAGAGACCCAAGCCCATACAAATTAGTAATTTGGACTTAATGTCACTCTCGACATGCTGACTGGCCATGAACAATACACTGATCCTGTATCACAACTCATGATTGGCATGCATGCCTATTACCAAAAGGTGTCTTACCTAGCCTTCAAGGCCATCAAACTTTGTATTCCCCAAGGCCGTGTAGGCTATTTTCATAATCTGGTCCAGCAGACTGTGGAACCATTTCCCAAATTTTTGAGCTGTGTCACCAAAGCTGTTGAAAATTGTGTCCCATCTGACCCTACCAAGAATGTCCTTATTAAACAGCAAACCAGGGAGGGGCTCAACACCATCACCTGTAATGCCATTGCACCTGTTAGAAATGAAGATATTTGTAAGTGGGTCTTAGCCGCCCGTGATATTGACACATAAATTGGCTCATTTCAACCCTTACAGCTTCCACCAATGCCTTGGTCAATGCCAAACTTGATGAGGATAATAATTCTACCACACCAAACTGTACTTGATGGGATGTGGACAGTCTGGCCACTTACATAGGGAATTTTCCGGGGATAATCCAAAGACCAAATGCCATAAATGACAAAAGGGTTATGACAAACTGGGCATGAGACTGTCGAAGCCCCACCCCACAGGGTCCTGATATGAATGATAGATTGGACAATGGCTTCACACTCCTGGTGCATGAAGGTAAGTGGTCTGCCTTTGTTTGCAATGGTTAAGGTGAACTTGTTCTCCTTTACTAAGCAGATTTCTTTGATTTCAGTCATTTTAAAAGATAGATTGCCCCAATACTTTTGTTCTCTCTGCTGAGGTTACTTGAATAGCAGTTGAAACAACCTTAATAGAGATTTCAGTGGCTTTGTTAGTTAGCTTGAGGGCATTGTTGAACACCTTTAGGTCCTCTTCCAGCATCCAATTTGCAACAGGGAGCTCCTGCTCTATGTGCTCTATGTGCTCAACCAGCTTCCTGGGGTAGTTTATGAAAACAAGTGTCTCCTACAGCTAAGAACCTGACAACAGCAGGTGAACAAGGCAATACTCCAAGTACTAATAGCTATGGAACAGTCTAACCAAAACCTACAAGTGAGGTGGTTCATGCTTGGCTAATACAAATACAGGAGGCCATTTAAAGCCCTAGTTCCTCTAAAAGTCTCCCATGGCTTCTGACGTCTTGGGACTTTCTGGGGACCCAACCCTTAGAGGACTAGTAGTCAAAGACAGCTATGAGCCAGTCTGGCAGGCCAACCAAAGACAGGCACAGACCAAAGTGCTAAGGGGTGGTCCCTGAGGTGGGGTTATTAAAATCCATCACTCCCAATAGGTTGCCCAATAAAAATAAAACAGAGGGTGAGATGAGGCAGGGCAATAGAGCAAGTACAAGCAAATGCATGAAAACTCACAATGAGTAGGCAAATACACCAGCAGTGATTGCCAGTTTCAAAAGGACCAACCAGAAATGTTCCTGGGCAGTTTAATTACCCTAACCTCATAAAAAAAAATCCCCCATCTTTTTTACAGTAAAAAGCTTGCATTGGAATCTTTTGGTGCCTATGTCATTGCCTCCACATCTTCTCACCTCCCTGGAAACAGGGATTGTATGACAGGCAGCAATAATAAGCCAAGAAAAACTACAGGAGGCCATTATGGGGTTAGTGAGGAACCTGGTATAGGGAAATTCCCAGGAATCTACAAAACTAAGCAATAGTGGAGAGGATGCTGTAACTGCCCTTCTTTTGTGATCAGATTGGTGACTACCCTAATTGTCATCATAGAGCCTTCATCTAATAACTGATTGAAGCAGATGAAGAGATCCACAGCTAACAACTGGTGTGAGTTCCTGGAGTCCAGTCATAGAGAGGAAAGTGATAATGATGATAAAGAAACCCACAGAAACATCTGACCCCAGCTATGGGAGCTCACTGACTTTGGATTGTCAGCTAGGGAATCTGCATAGGACAAAACTAGGCTTTCTGAATGTGGGTAACAGTTATGTGGCTTGGGCAATGTGTCGGGCCACTGACAGTGGAACCAGTATTTATCCCTACTTCATGAACTGGCATTTTTGGAGCCCATTCCCTATGGAGGGATACCTTGCTCAGCCTACAAGGGAGAGCCTTGGTCTGGCTTCAAGTGATGTGACAGACTTTATTGCCACATTTGTGCACATGTGGCAGTAAAGAGATGATTATGTGTGTGGGTGAGAACCTTCCATGGCTGTTACTGCAGAGAGAAAATTAGTTGGACTGTGGACTTTTGAAGATTCTTAAGTTTTCTACCTCACATCTCACCGTGGAAATGATGTGAGTACAGAACCACCCACTAAGCCTACCATCTATCCCAGATTCACTCCATTATTGTCTTCTCTTAAGATGATTCATAGACTAGCTGGCTGACCACTCAATGGGAGTATTACACAAAAGCGAATATCTTTAAAATATTTTCATTTCACTTATATGCTTTGTGCACTCTTAAAACCTTGTTACCCTCAAGCTCACACCTCACTGTGTGCACTTGTCTGTGCACTGTTATGTCTAAGCCTGAAAAACATGAATGAAACTAGCTCTTCCTGTTGGCTTTCTCTTTAAGTCTTTAAGGTCACCTGAGAGCAGACAGTAAATGGAACCCATGAGGCTAGAGGAGGAAGCCTGTGGCTTTCTTTGTGGCTGATGCTCCTGTTGCATTTTTCAGGCCACAGTCTCCATGGTTACCCTCCAAGTAAGTTCGTCTGCTCTTCTTCCGTGCCTCACCTGCACCCCCTCCTTAAGGTCTGACAATAAGCTCTTCAGCATCACTTCTTCGGGTTTCAGAGTGGTAACTCTCCCAATCTCTTCACAAAATCTTACTAAATATATCAAGCAAAATTCACATGCAGTGTTCTTAATCAAATGGACTCAATCAAATCTCTTATTGTCTCAACTCCTTCCTGTATTTACCTGTTTTCAGATAGACAAACCCAATGTGAGTTTTCAAAAGCCAAGCTAACAAATGGCCCTGTGTTTACTACCTGTGTACTAGTGTGACAACTGTGGTATATCTTCCATGTCCATCTGGTCAGTTAATAATTTAACACCATTGCTTGCAGCAACTTGAGTCTCGATTCCTTTGTTTCACTAACTGGTAACGTAAACAGATGTCATTGTTAGGTTATATTTGCCTGCTGAAAATATTAAATTTTGATGTTGAGCTTTACTAGCAAAGCATATCTTTTGTCAATTATGATTACAAGTTATTAACGATTAAAGTCATTATCTATGAAAGTTTCTACTAGTACTTTGCTTTTATACCAGGAAGGATAATAAGGATTGGGAGTAAGAAAACAATATGTCCAAAGAAAAGAAAGAGAAGAGAAAGCTGACTGCTTTTGTAAGGAGTCTGTGGATCTTTTTCCTCTGTCATTTTCTCCCCTTTTCTCCATTAAATTTGCTTTAAGAAAGAAATGACTCTTTAGAACCAGAAATACAAATATTTGCTTGGATCATATGAGTGACATAATTAACTTTTCAAACAAATGCTTAAGAATATAAAATTGAGTTGCTAGAAACTGGAATTTGCCTCTATATCACTTTTTTGTTGCTTAGCCTATGTTAAGCCTGACACAATAATTTGGAACTATCAAATAACATGTGTTTATCATCCTAAAATGTGATGTGATAAATGCAGAAGATCTTCTGCCTGTGTGTTTACATTCTATGATACTTCTTCAGGCCTCTTTCTGTGGGTCAGCTGTGATATATGACAAATCTGGACTTCATATTCAATAGCCAATAACCACTTGTTTTAGTCTCACTTCTTTCGATGTGTTAGAATATCCTGAGAAAAAGCAACTTTGTGCAAAAAGGGCTTATTAGGTGATAATTCCGGGTATAATTTATCGTTGAGAACATGAGAACTATAAACAGCAAGAACCTGAAACAGTTAGTCACATTCATAGTCAAGAGGAAGCAGAAAAATGAGTGCATGTAAGTATAGTATTCAGATGACCTTGTCCAATCTTATGTGGTCTAGGACCCAAACTCAGGGAACACAGTGGTCTGGCTGTCCCACTTCAATTATGTAATCAGGTTAATTCCCTACACCATGCCTCAGTCTTGTGATTTTAAACTAAAATTTGGGAATCTCATACCTCTCAACAATCATTTCCCTCATTTTTGTGCGTTCTTTCAATGTCAGTAACCACCCTTTCCAGAAAAGCAGATTCATTTCATGCCTTCCAATGTTTCTCTGGGGCTACAAATTTCTTCCTGTTTCTCCATTCTATCTCAGCCGTGAAGTGTTGGCCAAGTCTCATATTTCCCACAGTAGTTATATTGATGATACATTGGAGAACTGCAATATGCCTAAGAATTTCAAGCATCAAAGTACAATTCTTCAGACTGAGCTGTATTAGAGTGTCCAGTCAGTGATAGGTTATCCTGTATAGCAATCATCCCACAGACCCCAAACAAGAGAAATCTAGTACCCTCCAACATAGCAGGATTAGTAAAGACTCAGACACAAAAGTTGGGGTTCAACCTGAAGGTCAAAAAAACAAAACATCCAGTCACTGGCACTCACCTCTAGCTCAGTCCAAAATGGTGATCCTGCCTCCATGAATCTTAGAATGAGACTGTGTGTGAGAGCTGTCTCCTCCCATGTTTTAGTCATCTCTAGTCCTGAGATTAAATGTGTGCACCGCTACTGCTCAGTTTCTATGGCAAACTAGTGTGGTTACTGGGATTAAAGGTGTGTGTCACCACTGGCTGATGTGTAAGGCTGATCAGTACAGCTGTTTTACTCTCAGAACTTCAGGCAAGCTTTGTTTATTAAAATACAAATGAAATGTCACTCGACTGCACTCCTGGTTTCATTCTATTTTGACTTCAGTTGAGAATTTGTTATGCATTTGACCATCCAATATCTCTTGCTGACATTTTTCTTCAACTTCCTGTGTAGATTCATTAATTTCTGCCTTGTCTTTTCTCCTACGTTCTCTTCTATATACTATGAAAGAAAAGCTTTTTTCTATAAGCTAAAATGACTCAATAATAACTGATCTATCACATCCAAATCCTACACTGAAGTCAGAAGCTGAAGATTAAATATTTTTGTTTTCACTTCATTTCTGAAAAGTCACGTGGAAACCTATTTTAACAGTTTCCTAAAATATATACATACATATGAAAGGAAACCATCATAGAATGGAAAGATTGTCCCCTAATGAGACATCATATACCACAAATTCCAGTATCTAGAACGAATCATTGGTCAAATGGTTCTCATAACCCACTTCAACTATTATAGACTACTGCCAATACTACTAGTTACCCTCCACAACCAGTTGGTAAGACCCTACCAACATGGAGGACAACATGGGTAAGGACAACCGCAGTGGAGAAAGGGAACTGGTGTTCATCTGTACTGGCTAGCATTCACAGTCCTGGAAAGAGAAAAGTAAAGGTCAATATCACCCAGCTAAGAACACTGAAAACTATAATCATAATATACTCGCAACTTCTCAGCAGTCCTCATTGTCCGCTATGTTCAGCGAGTCCGGTTTTATCCGAGGCTTTTTCAGACCCAATCCAGTTGGCCTTGGTGAGTTCCCGATAGAACATCCCCATTGTCTCAGTGGGTGGGTGCACTCCTCACCGTCCTGAGTTCCTTGCTTGTGCTCTCTCTTTTTCTGCTCCTGATTTGGACCATGGGATTTCAGTCCGGTGCTCCAATGTGGGACTCTGTCTCTATCTCCTTTCATCGCCTGATGAAGGTTAATATCCAGGAGGATGACTATATGTTTTTTCTTTGGGTTCACCTTCTAGTATCATGAATTATAGGCTCGATATCCTTTATTTATGGCTAGAAACCAATTATGAGTGAGTACATCCCATGTTCCTCTTTTTGGGTCTGGCTTACCTCACTCAGGATAGTGTTTTCTATTTCCGTCCATTTCCTTGGACTCCCCACAGGGCAGGGAACGCTGACTGCTCTTCGGCTGATGAGGGAGGAGAGGTTGATTGGGGGAGGGGGAGGGAAATGGGAGGCAGTGGTGGGGAGGAGACAGAAATCTTTAATAAATAAATAATAATAAAATAATATACTCGCAAGATGTTTTCCTGTCTTCATAATTCAATTATTTTATGAAGAATGATTGAAACATGTTTGTATTTATAAAAAATATTTATTTTTCCTCTTGTCCATCTAGAGCTGTATTTATCAGCTGGGTACTTCCTTTCCTAAGACTATTTTGGCACCAACAAATAAAAATTAAATAAATTAATAGAGCAATGTTAGCTATTTTGTATTTTCTGGTTATTGCTTCTAGGTGTTACCAGTTGGTAAATAACTAATCAAGTGATTTATCTAGTTTTCCTGTGAAAATGCTGATGTAATACATGTGCACAGAGGAGTCATTGGGGCCAGGTTTCTTTTTTGTAGCTTTACTTTCTGTTTCTATGGTATCTCTTTCATTATTCAGCCTAGTTCTTCTAGTCTTTGTTCCTGCAGTAACTCTCGCATTCTTCCTCCTGGGACTTTCCCTCTCAACTTTACAGCAGCCCACTAGACTTGTGAAAATAGGGGAGGGAAAAGATGGGGAAAGAAAAAGTACCAAACTTTAAGAACTAGTTATACAAAAAAAAGGGGGGATCTGAAATTGCATACTATGGCATTAGGTGTAATGAGGTCCCAGAAGGAAGTGGAAGGGTTATCTATAAACATAGGCATGCCTCTTCTTTTACATGTAAGTTACTTTGGTAGTATTGAAGAAGTGCAGAGTGAACTGTTACACATGGGGTTAGCCTTGAAGACACTAATGAATCCTCAGGTGGGCTGAACACCTTCAGCTTGTGTTCACTGATCTGCAGGGCAAGAGTAATAGCATGTGTCTCTCCATCAGCGATTACCTGACTTGACTCCTCAAAGTGCTACTGAGGTTCTCATAGTCCATGGGCCTTTAAGGGAGGCAACCAACAGTCATCTGAAGGCACATTCCCAACAAGCTCTGGGAAAGCACCTTAGACAAAATTCATACAAAATGTACATTTAAAAGTAATTTCTAAGATTTTTCTTTAGGAACCACAGAGGGTACTCAGGGGTGTAAGGACTTGAAATATGGCAAGCATAAATTTATGCTATGGTTTATTTCAGTACATGAAGATGTACTGGTATAGATAGATACTGAATTCATAGCAGCCATTCAGTAATTTTGTCTTATGTGTGCTACAAAGATGTTGCTTTAAAATCCATCTCCAAGCTGGGAAGGATAAATTTTTCATTAGTTTTGGTATTGAAATAACCAATGCTGTATGTCTGTGATTTAGAGATAATTGTTCATAAAATGAACTGAGGACTAGGCAAATGTGAATATATTCCTTCTCAATCACTAACTAGATATGAACCTGTGAACTCAAGTTTTGTTTCTTTTTTTTTTTTGAAATAGAAAGTCTCAGAAACCTTTATTAGTGAACACCAAAGGTTCTATTATTTCAAATAACCCAGATACACTTTTTGAGACAGGGTCTCACTTATGCATCCCTGGCTAGCCTGGGATTCACCAAATAGATCAGGTTGGCCTGAAGCTTACATAGACTGGTCTACACAGTGATTTCTGAGTCAGTAAGGGCTACAAACACTGAGATCCTGCCTGAAAAAAAAAAGCAAATTAAAAACAATTAAAGAAAAACTAAAAAGCAAAACAAATGGGATATCATGTTTGCTAATTTTTACAACATCAAGTTTTGTTTCCTAACAGTGAGGAGTAGACTATTGGTTTGTATATACAGCACCATTGTGACTATGCAGGCAAATATATTAAAATTTCCTACCGTGTTATTTACCTTTAGTAAATGAAATGTTATCATTTAATTTGTTTTAACTTCCATTATTATTATATTGAAGTATTATATAAAGTATAAGCAATTGGATTGATTGTATATATCTAAAAATAATATTGTCTGATATTCTTGATACATGGAACACTAAATCCCATAAGAAAAAGAAAAACTTGGCTCCCTACATGTAAAATAACAGCATAATAACATTGACATTGTATCTGAGATCTACTGATATTTTAGGTTCGAAAGACCCCAAATCCAAATCCATATTTGATACTACCAGGGTTTTTCAGCCAAAAGACTTTGTAACTGTACTAATAACTATTTTCTACACTCTTTAAAATCCAATGAAGAAATACAATTGCAAACTTTGCTCAGCTCAACTTAGTCTGAGTTTAAATGACAACAACTACGTTGATTCTATTCTGTATTGATAAAAAAAAACAAAAAACAAAAAACCAAAGGTCCTGAGTTCAATTCCCAGCAACCACATGGTGGCTCACAACCATCTGTAATGAGGTCTGGTGCCCTCTTCTGGCCTGCAGACATACACACAGACAGAATATTGTATACATAATAAATAAATAAATACAATATTTTTTAAAAAAAGAAAATGGACTCGATGTTAGAAAGGAAACATACTACTAAGCACGGAATTCCTGAAGAAACTGGATCATGCATTGATACATTGAGTAAACACCCAGGGAGGCAGTACTGCCTGGAACATTCACATACACTACAGGGTAGATCTTTAATGTTAAGAAAGGCTCACTGAGAGCAGAAGGCATAAAAGCTTGAAATACCAAACCTGCTGTTGAGAGCAAAGCTGCCCTGTGAAAGAAGAGCTGATTTGTTTTGCAGAAACATATCTAGGGAGGAGTACAACCCAATTTACCTTTGAATTTGAAAACATGATGATTGCTTGCATATTAGGGCTAGTTCTTAATTTGTTACCAGTTATATGTTAGGCTTCCTTATAAAAAATTCTTTGACAGATTATAACAACTGGATATATCAGTGTTGTATTAAACTGATATTAATTAAATATTTCCACCTTTTAGGAGGCCTTGATAGATCCTGATTAGCCCTGACAGATCATTATTTTCAGCAGAATATGGTCAAGATCCAGCAATGAGCACTGAGATGCAATCAGGCACCAATGTATGCTGGAATTAATAATTATACTAAATTGGATGTAATGAATAATTTATAGTGTAAATTCTCTTGCAATTTGCTGTGGTAACCCAAAAGAAGAGTTCAGCTGTATTTTAACAAAGCATGAGTTACCAAGAGGAAAATAATGGATACAATAATAGAGAACACACTTAAGGAAAGAAACCACTTAGAGAGGATAAAGTAGAAAAAAATGAAAATATGAAATTCTGTCATCATTGCCATTATTAGTTTACATCCATTATTCACTGAGTGGTGCGAAGGCCTCCAACCAACTTGGACAGACTGTAGAAAAATAACTCCATACTCTTGAAATGTTAAAGACAAAAACAAAACAAAACAACAAGGCAAGCAAAGGATACTTTTCAAATTCCCTAAGGTACTGGCAAGTGTGTTGGTTTGTTAGTTATATTTTGAACAAGAGAATAAAAAAAAAACATATTCAAGGTCCTGATTTTATTCTGTACTGATAGCAAAGAAAATGGACCAGATATTAGAAAGGAAACAAATTACTGAGCACAGAATTGCTGAAGATACTGTACAATGCATGGAGTAAACACCCAGTCATGACAACCTCCATCATATACTGACTATGCTTCTGTAACTGCCACTTTATGTATAATGTTCTTTTGCCGAATATTAATAATATAAAACAGGAGAAGGGAAAGCTTAAGCTCTAAGAACTCTGGCAGTTTCACTTAGCTAGGAAAGTAGAAAGATTCCTGAGTCCTGCAATATCTACTGAGTTTGTAGAATACCCCACTGCCTCAATAGAATATATCATTATATATTATATATTTAATAACCTATATTTCATATAGGCCATTAAAATTCAATAGTTATTTTTGTGAGTATACATGTATGTTCACATTCATGCATATGCAGGTTTACATGAGCACACATTCATTCATGTGGAGGCTTGAGGAAGCTTTGGGCATCATTACTTAGGCACCCTCTTACAAGGTCTGTAACTGATTTGGAACTCACCAACTAGGTTAGGCTGGCTAGCCAGTGAGCTTCAGGGACTGGCCTGCTTTTTTCTCCTCAGCATTAGGATTATAAGTGTGTACCACCTTGCCTGGAATTTTCTTAGCATAAGTATAGTGGTATACTATCTGTGTTTAATAAATAAAGCTTGTGCCAGGACAGGCTCCAAAGCCACAGAGAAACCCTTTCTCGAAAAAACCAAAAAAATAAAAATAAATAAATAAATAAATAAATAAATAAATAAATAAAGCTTGCATGAAGATCCGTGCAAAACAGCCACACTAGTCACCCATTCAGGCCAGGCAGTGAACGCCTTTAATCCCACCACTAGAGATGAATATTAGTTGGGATGAGACAGGAACTCACTCCTTTTCAGTCTGAAGATTTCAAAGAGGCAAGAGCTCTCTAATGGCTTAGCTGGTTTTGCTTTTCTGATCTTCAGGTTGAACCCCAAATATCTGTCTCTCGGTTTTTATCATTTGTGCTGTACATAAGTCCTATGGATAAGACTCAGGTTCTCGTGTTTGTAAGACAAACACACTACTGGCTGAACTATCATTTCCTCAGCCTAAAAGTTTTTAAATATTTTCTTTAATTTGTATTTGGCAAACTTTGCTATAAAATATTATTTAATAAAAATAAAATAATCTCACATACTTTAATAGATATTTGTCAGTGCACAATTGGACAATTGGATAGCTTATCTGCATTTGATTTTTTTATATTAATTGTGTTTTTTATTTATAATATTTCCTTTTGTATTCACTGTCTAATATCCAAGCTAAATAAACCAAAGTATTTCATTTCAAGAAATGGTTCTTCTTAGTTGGTAAAACTCAAATAAAGAAATCAGTTTGAAGATTTTGTAAGAGGGTTATTTAACAACTGACTTTACAGAATTCTATCACCAATCTCTTGTGGCTAGCAGCAAGCACCAAACACCGAGGTCAATATTTCACACATACCATGTTTCCTCATCTGCACCAGAACTACTAAATATATAAAAACTTTATAAATCTTCATGATAATGAAATTTGAAGCCTATAAACTTTAAGAAAATGAACAAATATTTTCCTTAGCAAGAAGGTTATATGGCTGAATTTAAATTCAGGTCAATCTGCATTCATATTTCACTAGTAATGGTTGTGCTACCCTTATAGACAGAGGCAGGATAAAGCACTCTCTTATCTTTTCAGCCTGTTTTCATACATATCAACATCCTTCCCATGGGATGACTAATGTCCTCCATTTAGAACAATATTTATTTGACAGACAGTTTACATCTAATGAAGACCAATTACCTCTGGGAGCTGTTATCATGCACATTTCCCTGATTGTGCATCTAGAGGTGAAGGCAGCATTTGATATGGTAAAGAAATAAAGCACAAAGAAAAAAAAATAAAAATAGGATGAATTTTTGGTGGCCTGCTACAAAAATAAATTTTCCTAATTACCTCTCCCCATGCCCAATCTTCACCTTGGGATCAGTCTGGGTGACAGCCGAGCTAGTGCAAATCCTGAGGAGCTTGAGCACAGCTGCCTGGGGACACCCTAACTTCACAAGGGATCATCAGAACATCTGAATTTCAAAGCAGTGGTCCAGCCTGGTGGTTCCAGTGTCCCAATCAATGTCAATCCCTCCTAGTGTTACTACAAGTAGCATTCTGTCAAGAAGTTGGTAAAAAGAGGGCAGAAACCTTTCCAAGTTCTCCCTCCTTTGAAGAAAAGAGGTAGGTTTCTAGATTTCCCCTTTTTAAAGTTA
Organism: Microtus ochrogaster; assembly: GCF_000317375.1. Lineage (NCBI taxonomy): Eukaryota > Metazoa > Chordata > Mammalia > Rodentia > Cricetidae > Microtus > Microtus ochrogaster. The sequence goes on from NW_004949150.1 coordinate 482,887, forward strand.
AAGGCCTTGAGCTCAGTAATCATTCGATGAAACTTTGTAGTGATGATGATGATGCCTATGATGTTATCTCTCAAGTATTATTGTCCTCAGAAAGGAAGCAGAAGAATAAAAGACAGGTATTCATGAAAATAGGAAAATCCTATGTAAATGTTGCTTCCTTAGTAAACTAAATAAGGCTATGCATTTGCATCTAAGGATAGCTATTCACAGAACAACACGTGTTTCTAATCAGCCACAAGGGTTCCATAAAAACAAACAACAGAAAAGGATACAGATTCTCTTTAAATGTGTTTGACTTAGCTGCCCTATGGATTTCAAGGAAGATTATTAGTATTATCAATAAATCACCTTTCTTGCAGCTTCAGATTGAAGCCAGAGCATGGCTGCCCTGGAATATATTATGACAATAGAAACCTTAGCAACAGTTTTAACTATTCCACAACAGATTGTGCCCTAGAGCAGTAAGTATCCAATACACAGGAGGTTATTTAGTATTTGTTTTTCCTAGGTAAACATAAACAGACAGATACATATATACACACAACTTTATTCTATTGTAATAGATTATTCAATATCATTCTTAGGCTTATGAAAACAAAGTCTTTGCAGAGGTTAAGTAATTGGAAGTCACTACAAACACAAAAGCTCTCATGCTTTAGTTACAATCTGAGAGAGAATAGCAAACAAAAGGCACCCTTACCAAAAGCTATGTGGGTATGGAAGCAGACGAAAAAAATGCTAGCAAATTATGGAGATGGGGATGGGGTCAGATACTCTGAGGTTTCATCCCATGTGCTAACATTAATTCTGTCCAGCAAATGTGCATATAGCGTTCAGTATTCTATCTGAAAACTTAACAGAAAGAAAAGAAACAAAAAACATGAGCTATAAAAAACAAAACAAAAGAAAAGAACAACAACAACAACAAAAAACTCAGACAGAGTTATTTCAATCTAAGATGAAAATTCCAAGACGCCCTCAAGTTTCACAAAGGTTTGGAAGTATAGTTAATTTAATTCAATAATCTAAGCAAACAGTTGTTGCTATTCCAAGGTTTTGGCTATTTTTCTTAAGCAGCGGGACCTTCCTATTCTTATGGATTGACCTATTGGAACACAGTCAACTCTTTCAAAGCTTTTTTTCTAGCCCCTGAGAATACTCCTGTCTAGGTCTGTGATAGCTGAAGGCTTTCCGGATGCTTCATCTTTCTTGGGTACTTGAGTAACTAGCATTTGACAGTGCTAGTTTGCTGGTGTTTGCACTTTATATATTTCTGTTCCTATATATGTTTCTGTTAAAAGTATGTGCTCAACTGTTCATTAGAAACGATAACCAGATACTAATATACATACCTATGAACACCTGATTTTTGACAAAGAAGCTAAAATTATACAATGGAAAAAAAGAAAGAATCTTCAACAAATGGTGCTGACATAACTGGATGTCAACATGTAGAAGAATGTAAATAGATCCATAACTATCTCCATGCACAAAACTCCAAGTCCAAATGGATTAAAGAGCTCAATATAAATTCAACCACAGTGAACCTGATAGAAGAGAAAATGGGAAGTAGCTTTCAATGCACTAGCACAGAAGTCTACTTCTTAAATATAAACCCAGTAGCACAAACTGAGATCAACAATAAATATACGGGACCTCCTAAAACTGAGAAGCTTCTGTAAAGCCAAGGACATGGTCAACAATAGAAAAAGACAGCCTATTGAGTGGGAAAAGATCTTCACTAAACCAATATCAGTCAGAAGAGTGATCTCCAAAATACATAAAGAATTCAAGAAATTAGACATCAAAATATCAAATAATCCAATTAAAAATGGGTTACAGATCTAAACAGAATTCTTAACAGAAGAATTCAAATGACTGAAAGACACTTAAAGAAATGTTCAATACCCTTAATCCTCAGGGAAATGCAAATGAAAATTACTCTAATTCCCATCTTAGGCCTGTCAGAATTGATAAGAACAAGAATACCAATAATAGCTTATGCTAGAGAGGATGCGCAATAAGCGGAACCCTCCTCCATTGCTGATGGGAATGCAAACTTGTACAACCACTCTGGAAATCAGTATGATGGTTTCTCAGAAAACTGGGAATCAACCTACTGCAAGACCCAGCATCACTCTTGGGCATGTAACCAAAGGATGCTCAAACATACTATAAGGACATTTGCTCAACTATGTTCATAGTAGCATTATTTGTAATAGCCAGAACCTGGAAGCAACCTAGATGTCCCTCAACTGAAGAATGGATGAAGAAAATGTGGTACATTTACACAGTGGAGTACTACTCAGTGATAAAAAACAGTGGCATCTTGTTATTTGCATGTAAATGGATAGAACTAGATAAATCCACCCTGAATGAGGTAACCCAGTCCCAGAAAGATAATTATGGTATGTACCTACTCTTAGGTGAATAATAGCTGTAAAGCAAATGATAAGAAGTCTATAGTCCACTATCCCAGAGAAACCAAATAACAAATAGAAACTTAAGAGAAAGGTACATAGATTCCTCTGGGAAGGGAAAATAGACAAGATCTTCTGAGAAAATTGGGAGTATGGGGGTGGGGGAGAAGGAAAGGCAGAAGAGAGAAGAGGAGGAGAACTAGCAGAAACCGGATGGTCGAGATGGGATAAAAACAGAGAAGGAGAACAAAGAAAGAGATATCTTGAATGAGGGAGCCATTATGGGGCTAGCAAGAGACCTAGCACTAGAGAAATTCCGATGAATCTACAAGGTTGACCCCAGTTAAGATCCTAAGCAATAGTGTAGAAGGTGCCTGTACTGGCCTTGCCCTGTAGTCAGACTGATGATTATCTTTTTTTTTCTTATTGAAAAAAAAATTTCTGCCTCCTACCAGCCTCCCATTTTCCTCCTCCTCCTCCCACTCCTCTCCCCCTCCCCCCACTCCTCTCCCCCTCAATCTCTAGTCCGAAGAGCAGTCATGGTTCCCTGCCCTGTGTAAAGTCCAAGGTCCCCCCCTCCCCATCCAGGTCTAGGAAGGTGAGCATCCAAACTGGTTAAATTCCCACAAAGCCAGAACATGAAGTAGGATCAAAACCCAGTGCCATTGTCCTTGGCTTCTCATCAGCCCTCATTGTGCGCCACGTTCAGAGAGTCTGGTTTGATCACATGCTCCATCAGTTCCAGTCCAGCTGGCCTTGGTGAGGTCCCAATAGATCAGCCCCACTGTCTCAGTGGGTGGGTGCACCCTGATGATTATCTTAAATGTCATCATAGAACCTACATCCAGCAACTGATGAAAGCAGATGCAGAGAGTCACAATGAAGCACTGGGCTGAGCTACTGGAGTCCAGTCAAAGAGGAAGGAATGAGAATACGAGCAATGATCTCAAGACCTTGATGGGGATACCCATGGAAGCAAGTTATCTGAGCTAATGGAAGCCTTTCAACTCTATCCTGACAGTGAGGGCACCAGCATAGGACCAAATAGGTTCTCTGAACATGGATCTTAATCTCTTTCATCCTTAATAGCAGACAGTATTTTGGCAGACATTAAATATATGTCTATAAAGGGGCGAACTCCCACTTGAAGAGGTAAAAGCCTCAAGGAATAGAGACACTGAAAAAAAAATGAAAGGAAAGTCACTAAGAAGGACAAAGTTTGCTTGGTGGGAAAATAACTTTGGAGAAAATGCTGCTCTGTCACTGCCATCAGGAAAGAAAACGTGTCTGTTGCAAAGAAGTCAAATGGTTGAAAGAGAACTTCTGAGTATTAAAAGAAGAACCAACAAAAATGTGAAAATAAAAGAGCAAAATGGGTAAGGAAGTAGTAGAGTTTCACATAGACTACCAAAAAAACAAAGTCTTCACCTTGGAATACCTCATGTATTCCAAGCAACCAAAGAACAAGTGAGAACTAATAGGCAACATTTCAGCTGAGCACAGGATATGTTCAGGTAGTCTTGAGAGACCTGGATATTCTCCAGTGGATCAGATACCTTGATGTTGCCTCTTAAAACCTAGGCTCTTTGCTTCTTATCCATATTATAATATATAGATGAGTTCTCTGGGAGATTATTTGTCTTAACACTTGATTTTCTGGTCTCTTTTTCTTCATCTTCTAACTGCTGAAATTCAAGGCATGCATCATTATGCCGGGTTAATAGAGTGTTGGGAATTAAACTTGAGGCTTTATGCATACTAGGAAGGCTTTTACCAACTGAATCCCTAGCCTCAACCTTTAGTTTTATTGACTGTTCCATGTCTATGATATCAACATTGAAAGGGGTCAGGGAATGAAAAGTAGTTAATTTTGTCATCAACAAGTGCAGCCTATAAAGCCTCATTCACTGTATAACTCACTGGTTTAGTTAGTGAATGCTTACTATATGACAGGACCTGTGTCCATTGCTCCTAAATTAATCTGAAGCTTCTGGAATAGGTAGGGGACCATTGTTTATCCATTCTTGCCTCCTTTTTATCTTCTTTACCTAGCATGTAAAATACCTGCACATGTCGCAGAGCCAGAACACCTTGTTGTGAAATCTAGTAGACTTACACTTAACCAGTTTTAATATCTTTGGCCATAAAATGGGGAGAATAAGCAGTCCTATCTCATAGATTCTTATGAAGAATGGTTAAAGGCATCATTGCAGAACATACAGGCCAGGGTCTCAGAGATCGACGATGCCCAGTGAATGTAAATAAAAGGTTTATGTATCTAAAAACAAAATAACAGAAACAAAAACTCAATTGTATTCTATTCTGATTTTGCTAAACAGTATTCCAAATTTCATTTATTAATGCTTGAAAAACAGAAAACTGGAGGAAGAACTTGTAGTGTATTTTTTAGTAAAATCCATTGCCTCCATTTGCAGTGGATCATAATAATTGAGACTGTCATTATGCTTGACCCATAAAGAGTAACCTTGATGGTTATTTGTTATGTATTCAGTTTTGTCTGCCTTAGCTCAAGCTTAAATATTAATGGGAAGAAGAAAATCTACAAAATCCCTCAAGCTGCACTGTAGGAGTCTGATGCATTATAGCTAGTGGCAATGAATATAATCAGCATTCCTGTGCTAATTTCTTAAGACAGCAACAAACATTGAGGCAAATAATTTAAAGAATGCTAGAAAGAAAATTGACAATTTGCATATGCAAAGCATGCAACTTAGGTACTGGGAGATTCCTTTGTGGAGTAAGCATATTTGACATTGTGGGACCAAGAATCTATGGAACATCAGAAGATACTTCTTGGTTGGGTTAGACAAGAATGAGTGTGATGTCAATGGAACCCAGACAGAGAGCTCTAGAAACCTAAGGCTGGTTGGCCTTAGTGTCAGTGTGTCTGGTCTTTAAAAGAATATTCTTCACCAATAGTCTTTCTAAATCCACATCTTTGCTCCACCAACTATTAACTGAATAGCTTTAAATTAGCTCTTGAGTATCTCATGGGAATCAAAGTATCTCTATTGTACGTTATTGAAAGAATTAATTTGTAAAAAATCTTTAAAAAGTAATTGTATCATGATATTATGTTAGCTATTATTACTTTTGTCCACAATAGAGCTGGTTTAAATGTATACCAATAGATACCCATGATTCCTTAGATAAATATCTAAATTGCTGGCAATTTCACTTTGGAATTGAAAGTCAAAAGTTACTCTAATATTTGAAAAGTTACACTTAGCCAGACAGTGGAGATGCACAACCTTTAACCCCAGCACTTGGAAGACAGAGGAAGGCAGATATCTTTGAGTTCAAGGCCAGTTCTGTCTACATATTTAGTTTTAGGATACCCAGGGCTACACAGAAAAATGCTATCTTAAAAAACAAAACCAAACAAACAACAAAAGAGAAATGACAACCAATCAAATAATATAAAAATCTATGGAAGGAATATCGTGGAGCTTTTATTATTTCACTGTCTGTATTAAATTCACTAAAGTTTTATTGAATAGCAATGGGTAGAAAGCAGATAGCAAATGGCATGTGAATGTTTTTCATGATTCTTCTTGACCTTATGATTATTTTTTGAGAAGGTCTATGTTTAGTATATGAGAAATCTACCATACAACTGCCATATGCTACATTTCATGAAATAGAAATCACTGCTATTACAACCATCGCACTTAAAGGCATGATGGTGGTCTGATTATAAGAAGTAACGTTCTCTTTTGTTTGATTGAGTGAGCTCTGGAAAAGTATCATCATTGAAAGATTTCTAAAACTTGTCCACTGATTAAGAAGCAAAACGTACAAAGACTAAAGTCACACAGCGCCAGGGTTTCACATTTTTCCTTGACTATAGATCCTGTGAGATCAGTGGCAGTCGAGAACACCAAAACTGGGAGACTAGAAACCATGAGCACAAATTGTGAGCCACAGAGACACTGTTCAGACTCTGTAAAAGTGAAAGTATTCCTAATGTTAAATTCTAGAAAGGTGAAAATAAGAACAAAACGTTGAAAGGAAAACTCCATATCTGAACACAACATTGGATTAAACTGTATAATTTCAAAGCTATATAAGTGCACATAAAGTGATTTATTTAATATCACAGACAAAGCAGAAACAATTTGGATATCAACAAAATTCAGGTCTGGCGAGATGAGTAGAACTTGATGAAGCCAAAGAGCAACTTCAGACACGAGCCTGACTTAATGGCTCATCACGTTTCTCATTCTTGTTTCTGTTTTATAATTCCGGTCTTCTTCCATATGAATTTTCCATTCACATTTATATTGTTTACAAAAATGAAAATTAATTGGTAATACAAATTGCCTACTCATTGTCTCCTATGGGAAACCACAGAGTTAAGTAACTTTAGGTATATTTCACTTACTACGTATATAACTCAGTCACATGATTTTTCCACGTCACATACTGAGGGACACTATGTGGATGCTGATTCGTGTTTTTCTTTTCCCATGCACAGCTCATAAAGCACATGCTGTACACTTTGTCTTAAGAGTATTCTAGCTTACAACTTTTTGAAAATTCATGATCTAATTTTAAAGAATCCCATGTATGCCACTAATGACTGCTCAAAGCAGATGAACTCTGTGGGCATTCTTTCAGTAGATACCCATGTCTCTCATGATCTCTAAAGAATACCAACTGACTCATGATAATCACTTTCATTCATACATGCCTGAACAAAGGCTGAGACAGCAGCAGTAGGATATTCATGGTGGAAAATTCATCAACAAAAAGGAAATTGATACTTAGAGCCAGAAAGCCCAGTGCTTTAAATATGTATTAGGGTTACGTTGCTTGGTTTGATTTCCTTAGCTTACCACCTGATTTAACAAGCCAAATAGCTAATACTTAGATTTGAGCAGGGAAGATGGCTCAGTGTGTAGGAGTGCTTTCTGTGCAAACATGAGGATCTGAGGTTAAAACCCCAGTGCACATATGAGAAGTGTGACCATTGCTGTACACACTTGAGAGTATAGAGGTAAGCAGATCCAAGAATTACAGTGTCAATTTAGCTTAGTATACATATCAAGATCTGAGCTAGGTGAGAGACTCTGTCTCAAAAGAATTAAGTAGAAAGCAGTAAAGATACCCAGTGTCCTCCCCTGACCGCAGCACATACACATACATGAGTGGGTATGTACACTTTCTTGTGCATCCAGCACTACTACTACTACTACTACTACTACTACTACTACTACTACTACTACACACACACACACACACACATACACACACACGTGCATGAGCCTTCCATGATTTTATGAATAAAGAACTTCTAACACTAAAATTTCTCTAACTAACAAAAACATTCAAAATAAATTTTTAATTTGTTGTAGAAAATGTCTGCAAGGACTTTGCATAGATGCATGGTTTCATGAATAAAATAATTTGTAGTGGCATGCAACTGCAACAGTCTAGCACAAAAAGGTATTTTGAAGATGAAATGAAGGTTTATGAGAAAATAAAACTAAATTTGCAGCAGGGTGGTATAGGTATCTTCACAATTGAAGACCTCACTAGGAAAGTTGTTTTTTTGTTGTTGTTTATGTTAAATTATATATGTATATGCATACAGATATGTATGTGCATACTTAAATTATTTGCACATGTATGGCAAATTAGGAGCTATATAATTATATTGACAACCTCTAAAGTCAAAACATGATCATTTTAAGCATTTGCTCATGCTATGTGAGTGCCATCATCTGAAGGCTGCATGCTGGAGGGAATTTAAGGGTATCCTATGATTTGGAAATCCATGGATAACAGAGATTTTGAAAACCCAAGTATCTAGGAAAGTACTATATTTTGCTCTTTTCTTGCTTGGAAAAAGAAGAGGCAGACAATCTTATTAAGAGCAAAATTAGCAAGAGTTGGTTTTGTAAGAGTTGGCCATCATCATCCCTGCAGAGAAGCCATTGCTCAATTTCAGCAGCAGGAGAAGTTATTTTATTCTATCCTCATATTCCCTCTGTCTTCACCTTGTCTTGAAGGAACATACTCTAGCTTTGAAAGCATAGGGCATGGTAAATTTTATAAATGAATGTATTTGGTAAAGTAATATTTATCAAAAATATTCTATGTACAAACAATATATAACCTGGAGTACCACAATAATAGAAAAAGCAGCATTGCTGTCTCAAAATTAAGTCATTGTTAAATTTTTATATCTTTTGATTTGAATAATATAAAATTTGAAGTCTCCTGTTTTCAAATGGCTGGTATAGGATCACATTTTGCATTTAGTCTGTCTTTACCCCTGATTTTCCCCTATTTTCTTATTTTTTCCTATTATAACCAGTGTGTTTATCTTTGTAATAATATTTACAAAAGAATGGCTCTAAAAGATGTATTATACGTATTCCAAACATCACAGGAAGGATATGGAGTAATTAGGAAATATTTTGAAACCTTCATATAATTTCAATGATCAAATTGCAATTTGTATAATTTAAATTGAATGATTGTTTTACTTATTAACCAAGGAAAGCAGCATAAAAATAATTTTTTAAAGGACAACTACTGGATCTTTGCAAAGCAAAAACTCAAAATGTTATCTCAGCAGTAGATAGAGCTGGCACATTAAGTAAATAAAAATTGAAATTTGAAGACTTATATTTCATTTTTCAATATTCTTTAAAAACCTGTTGAAAATGACCTCTTCTTTCCCATTGTTGGTCTATTCACAAGAGCTTGGAAGTTGAAACAATTTTAATGTCCCTCAAATAATGAGAAGGTGGTCCATATACACAATGGAATACTATTCAGCCACAAAGAAAAGTGAAATCATAAAAATTGCGGGTAGAAGGATAGAACTGGAAGATACACTGAGTGAAATAACTCAGGTTCGGAGATACACATGCTGCTGTTTCTCTCTTTCTTGTGGGTCCAAACTGTCCTTAGCTTAAATCATATAACCTGAAGATTCCTAACAAAGGAAAAGCGGAATCTCCTAATAAAGGAGAGCGGAAAGGAAATATGTGAAGAAAGGTGAGAGGAAAATAGCAGGAGATAGATACCGTGAAGAAGGTAATGGCAATGATGGAGACACACTTTAACTTAGGAGCAGGAAGGAAGGGTACTGCAGAGGGAGAGGAGTAGAAGAGGGAACAGGAAAGATAAATAAGGATAAGATTATATGTATATAATCATCTTTGGATCATATGAGGTGATGATGCTCTTCACCGGAGTCATGCAGTAATCTAACAAGTGCCATTGACAAGCATTCTGGAGTTGTTGGCCAGAGAAAAAGCACAGACTTCCAAAACAGCATAGGATATTGTCTTTGTCCTTGACTGTCTTTCCTATTTTGAAAAGTTCTACTTACAACATTACCTTTTTTTTTTTTTTCTAGGAAGAAACCTGATTAACTCATTGATTTTTCCACATACTGGTCTGCTATCTGCACAAGGTGGGATTTTTGGAGTCAGGTGTATCAAGTGAGGAGATGACTATTACACGGTGTGATTTAGTAGAAGGTTTTTGTAGTGGATGTGGCGGAGAGTCCAGCCACTGACATCTGGAGGAGTTCAGAGCAGGGAGGAAAAGCAGTAGACTAAACATGGCCAGCAGACTGAAATTGGCAAGGAGGGAGGAGGGAGTCACCCAGAAAGGGGAACAAGAGAGAGTCAAGAACCAAGGGACCCACGAAGAACAAGGTTAAAATGGCAGGAAAGCTAGAGAAGGAAAGCCCATGAGTTGAAGAAGTTCAGGGGAGAGGGTGGTGAAGTAAGTAGAGGTGAAAAGAAACAGGATGCCAGCATGGACTTTATAATAGTTCCAGCATGGACTTTATAATAGTTACTGGAGATGCTGAGAGAGCCTGGATGCCAGCATGCTCTTTGATATTCTAATAAGCACCACAGTTAGCCATTTGTCCCAAGTTTCTTTTGGACCTGCCACTACAGACATTTGTTGAAGGTAAAGGCATGAGATAATCTCTTATACAACTGCTTCCTTGCTGAAATTAGGGCATCCTTGTCAGAGTCCTGAAATGTTAGAATGTTTGTCAAGGAAAAGGGAGAATTGCCTTTTTTTATTATTATTATTTTCCATAAGGAACCAGAGTTTACCATTTTCCCTCATCTTTTAGACCTCACATTATTTAGGAAAAAAGTATCAGTCACCTTAGAGGACACAAACAAACTTGAACTGGATATTTGTGGTTGTTTTCTTTTGATTTGTTGGAGGTTTAACTTAAGGTGTACTAAGCAAGCACCCCACCACTGACCTAAATTCACATACTCGTCTGTGTATTGAGATAAGATCTCTGAAATTTAACTCCTCCTGCCTAGCACCCTCATGTGGTGGGGAAATGGGCATGCGCCACGAAACAAGGAGTTGTTCTTTTCATTAGGCTTCGGGCTCTGCTGAAAAATCTACAACAAAAATGAAGTGTTGGAAATATATACCACATAAAAAAGCTTTAACAGAATCCGAAAACACTCCATCAATTATGAAAAGGCAATGGCATCTACATAATGGGTCAACAGCATTAGAGAAGGGTACTAAAAAGAAAGGAGAGGGGCAAGAGAATACTTTTTAATTCAATTATGTTGAAAAGTTGACTATCATTTCTTCCTGCCTGTCACAGGAAAAAACTGTGAGAGACTGAGAATTACATGCAAAACTGAGAAGAATTGAATCTGAGATGTCTGATTTTGATTTGGCTAGCCCATGCTGCTGTACAAAAATAGCCTCAGGCATTAATCTGTCAGGTCCATTATTATGCCTATTTCTGAGATTTATACATTGGTTTATAGTCACAATAGACATTTATTGAGTGCTGATCACCTGCCAAGCTCAGCGCTGCACACCTTAGTAGTGATGGTCCCAACCCAGTGGGTTTTCAATCTAATAAGACAGGCAAGGCAATTAAGACAAGGGCTCAGAGGACAAGAACGACTAACGCATGCAGAGGAGATGGAAGTTTTCTCTGCTTTTTCTACACCTTGTGTAGCCCACTGTGGTGTCTTTGTTCAAGAAAGCTAAAGAAGTATTTTATAGACCAAGCAAGTGTGAAAAACGGATGTCAGCTGCATGCTCAGATCACCTGCTCACTTTGGATTTTTTGACATTGATGCAAGTTGTGGATTTTCAGATGTTTTCCTGGTCCGATACAATCCGTCATGTGAAATTTGACTCTCTTACCTTCCTTGTTTCTTCATAACTCATTTTATTCTCTAGAACCAGTGTTTTTCCTTTTTTTCTGCCAGAGTTATTTAATGCCTCCCTTGCAAATACGTCATCTTTACCCTTTTTTCATTCTAGATACTAGCCTCATCCTGCTTTTCACTGGAACCATATTTGAAGGCTCTCTCTGTATTTAATGTTGCACGTGGTGAATAAGGAGTTATGGTCTCTGGCATGAAATCACGTGATAGTTGCCCAAAAGTTAACTAATCATAGCACATATATATCTATGCATGCTATTAATAACAACAATAAGTAAACAAACATAGTAATTGTCCTACTGCACGTACTGGCTTTGTGGGAGCCTAGGCGGTTTGGATGCTCACCTTACTAGACCTGGATGGAGGTGGGTGGTCCTTGGACTTCCCACAGGGCAGGGAACCCTGATTGCTCTTTGGGCTGAAGAGGGAGGGGGACTTGACCGGGAGAGGGGGAGAGAAATGGGAGGCGGTGGCCGGGAGGAGGCAGAAATCTTTAATAAATAAATAAATTTTAAAAAAAGAAGCATATAAAATTAAACTTTAAATAGAAATAAAGTGGTATCTTTTAACAGAGCCATGGGAATTATATACCTTGTGTTATTGGGAATATCACATGGCAGTAATGCATTTACATCTGAGGCTACATATCCCACGGTTCTTTGTTCTTAATAATATAACTCAAGGTTCTAGATTATTCTCGCAGTGGTTGTCCTTCTTCAATGTACTGTTCACACTAATAGTGACATGGGTCGTTTAGTGTGTAAGCATCTGCTTACCGAGAAAGAATTCTATTGTAAGAGGATGAGGTGAGCAACTCAGAGGCTAATGTAAGATGCATAAGTTGCAGATACTAGCTGAAGACTGTCAGAGTCTCCTGAGGCTTGTCCCATGTGGTGGTGATTAACTTTTAATGTCAGCCTGGAGGGCAAAACACTTAAGAGTTACCCAGGGTTCTCCAATGGAAAAAAAAAATAGGTAAACACTGACATGTGTTTAATCAATAGCTGAAGCACTTAGAATAGATGACTATTGTTATAAGAAAGGGCTTAACTTTCCATTATATTCTTCCCATTTAGCTCACCCTGACATCACAGAGAAATGAGTGCCTCATGGCTAGAAACATGTGCAATGGGGTCATGGAGTCTAGAGGTTAAGGAAAAAACAGCAGACATGAATTTGCTTGCTGCCACTCCCATCTGCGTTCATCTTTACATAGACCATAATCTCTTCCTCACTCTGGAATTGGTTTCAGAAGCTTCCTTGTTATCAAATTTGGTGTCAAAAATTCACCCAGTGCAACTAAATTTTCTATGCCAATATTAGATGATTATTTATATTGACCAGAGTTTCCCTGACTCATTTATTAGTTTATCCTCAGACTGTGTGCATTTTATCAAGGATGTCAATAAATTATTTTTGTACAACTGAGACAGAAGCAAGGAAACATGGTCATTATCCATGAAATGAAAAAGGTACCTATTAAAAGATGACTTATTAGACAATTCTTGCGGTTTGGGGGAAAACAAAGGGCTAGGCGGTAAAGTTGGAGTTTCAAATAAAGAAGCACATTCCATATCCCACTGAAGCACTACACCCGTGGGGCAATCTACAGGATAGGATTGCATCTGTGGACCTGTGAGCGTGTGGGAAACGTCTAGTTTCAGGACTGGAGCAACAGTTAAAATGCAGTGTTCTTCTCAGTGTGGAGAGAGAGAAGCTGTGACTCATTGGGTCCCTCTGTCCATCTGAGAGCAAAGGTTTTTGAGAGCAGTGAGTTCTGGTTCTCTTCTGCCTCAGAGATCTTTAGCAGACCACCCCTCTTGACACTTCCCGGAGCCTATAATAGTTAGAAAACCAAGTTCAGCATAGGGAACAAGCAGCAGAAAGCCCTGCAGAACCTGTAATTGACTGGGCTGGAATGGGTATGAAACAAATGCAGTAAGTCATGCACATGAAGAGACAGATACACCTTTACATAAATTAGCCCTTTTATGTAAAAACACCTTTAAGGGTGATTGCATTCTTTTCATCAGTACTAAATTATTTCAATGCCTGAATTTGGGAATTCCTCTTAAGCAACCTCTTGCTATGAATGGGACCGATACTTACTATAAGATTAAGTAGTAATCCTGCGTTATTGTTGTTGGCTCTTTTGGGGGAACCTCCACCCAAATCCCAAATAAATTATGCAGAGGCTTATTATTTCTTACAAATGCCTGGCCTTAGCTTGGCTTGTTTCTAGCCAGCTTTTCTTAAATTATCCCATTTACCTTTGCCTCTGGGATTTTATTTTTCTTTATTCTACCCTGCTGGGTAGCTGGGTGGCTGGCTCCTGACATCCTCCTCTCCTTTTCCTTTTGCTCCCCATCTCCTATTTCTAGATTTTTGCTCCTATTTATTCTCTTTGCCTTGCAGCCCTGCATATCCTTTCTCCTGCCTAGCTATTGGTCACTCAACTCTTTATTAGACAAATCAGGCGTTTTAAGCAGGCACAGTAACACAGCTTCACAGAATTAAACAAATGCAACATAAAGGAATGCAAAACATCTTAGCATCGATGATTAAACAAATGTTCCACAGCAAAAGCAAATGTAACACATCTTCGATGAATATTCTAAAACATGTTGTGTTTCAATACTAATAGAAACACTGTTATGTTCTCTTTTAGAGAACATGTAGTTGAGACGACAGAGATATGAAGTAATTATTTTACTGGAAAAGGGCCAGTTCTGTTTCTACTTCTCATTCTTGGAGCCATGGTCTTAGTTATGGAAGAAACAGTGTGACACATTGGTGCTAAATCAGAATAAATATTTCATCTGTAAGAACATTTTCCTGGTGCTGCCAAAGTATTACATTCTAGGTTGTGTCATACTCAAAACTAAAATTATTTTTTTCCTTTTTCCCATTCTGTTGAAAATAGAGTCTTTTCTCATAGACTATATCCTGATTGTAGTTTCCCCTCCCTTTACTCCTCCAAGTTTCTTCCCATCTCCCCTCCCCTCCAGATCCACTCTTTTTTTGTTTGTCCTTTTTAAAACCCCAGGCTTCTAGGAATAACGAACATGACAAAATAAAATATAATACGATAAAGCAAAACTACTATATTGAAGTTGAACACTGCAACACAATAGAAAGAAAATAGGCTCCAGAGTAGGCACTAGAGTAGAAACCCACATGTTCTCACAATCAGGAGTCCCATAAAAATTCTAAGCTAAAAGCTATAATATATAGAGGACCTGGTACATACTCATGTAGGCCCTGTACTTACTGCTTCGGTCTCTGTGAGTTCATATGCACCTTACTTAGTTAATTCAGAAGACATTGTTCTTCTGGTGTCCTCCTCCCCTCCTGGCACCTAAAATTGTCATAACACCATTTTTGCAAAATAATTAGCATTAAGAACACCCATTTATTCTAGGGCTTTGTTGACTGTAAAAACAGGTATTAATCAAAATCAATGCGTGAAACTCTAAGACAGTGATTATGCCATCCTGACTGTTCACAGAGGTCCGTGGTCAGAGATGACAAATCCAGATGCAGAGTGAATTTTGTTCCCACAGGGGAAATCCTTGTTGCCTTTGGTGGCAGCTGTTACCCTTTCTGATGGAAACTCAATACCTGTCTACTGCATTTTCTTAGCTTGCAAAGAGTGGCTGCTACTATCTTGCTTCTCAATCCAATGTTTATTAGTTCCTTTTTATAAAGTGATATTGTTTCTTTCTGTATTTATTGGATAAAGTTGTGAAACTAAAGCATTAATAACTTCCTCCTCAACACATTTTTTTCTGACCACTTTCTTAATGAACAAGATTTCCAATATTCTCTTCTTGTGAGTGTGTGTATGCATGTGTATGTATTCTACTGTGAACATGATATTTTTATTTTATTTGTGCCTATGATAAAAATGCTCCCCCCAAAAGAACAGCAAGATGAAGGGGTGTGCATTTCATGTTACATTCCATCATTGTGAGAAATCCAGAGCTGGAACTTCAAAAAGATGTCCATATCACATTCCTGCCTAAGAACAGAGAGAAATGATTGCAAACTTCCTTCCTTCCTTGCTTGCTTGTCTTCTTACTTGCTTGTGCTCAGCTCTGTTTGTCCCCTTGTTTTCTTCATGAACACCTCTTAGGGAATTTGTTCTGCCCATAGTGGGATAAATATTAACACATCAATTGACTTGATTAAGACAACCCCACCACACACATAAATGCATACAGACATCTGAGAGTAGACAACGCTTTATTGAAACTCATTTCCCATGTAAGTTTAGGCTGTGTTAAGTGTAAGTTAACCAACACTAATGGAAAACACTTAACCATGAAAATAAGGAGTATTTTTACTTTAAAAGCTACTTTTAGGACTGGAATTCATAGCTCAATGACAGTTCTTGTGTAGCACAAAGGCCCCTATTTCAATCCCATGTACTCCAAAGACACACTCACAGACACAGCACACACACCACAATAATATTTAAACTAAAGACACCTTTAGGAATCTAATGAAAGCTAAGGATTTTTTCTCCTGAGGAAGAATACTTGCATAGAGTATAAAATTCTGTACAGATATTTTGAATCCTATATACAGAATTCTGCAAGAATGATCCAGTACATGGAAAAAGAAATCCATTAATTTTTTAAACCCCAATATATAAATGGACTCATTAACATAAGTTTTCAGATTCTCTAATATAGCTTGTTTAAACACTCATGTCTGTTTCAGCTGGGAGAAATTCTACGGAATCAAAAATTATGCGAAGAGTAACAATACAAAGGCATTTTCTAAAGAAATTCAATGCAGTTATGATTTTTGAAAAATGTTAACCCATTTCTATACTATGAGAAGCCTGAATGACACTGAATTAAAAATGTAAAATAACACCCACATATTAAGAGCTCAGGCAGAACGAAGCAAAAAGTTGAGAAGTCTCTATTTACAATTACTATGTGGTTTGAGATCATGCTTGTCACTGGAATAGTAGCAACAGTGAACGAGAAATTTACTAGGAATTCAGATTCTTGAGCCACAAATAAGATACAACAACATATATACATAAATACAAACAATTTGTATTTATGTAGCAACATAAATACAAATTTGTTTGTATACTTAACTTTTCTAATCTTTTTTTTTTAAAGCAACAGGCTAGATTATCACAGAATTTCTTTCCTTTGTGTTTTTTGGAATATGTTTCAAAAGATACATTTTTTTCCTTTTAATATGTGCACATAAAAAGCTAGGTTGCATGCTTCCATTTTTGTGTTTATTGTTCTGGGATTTATTTGGTGTGCTTGTTTTCCATATGATCCTTTTTGACCGACAGTTTGTTATTCACCCCATGACTCAGTCTTTAAAGCATCCTCCCGAGTTCTGGAATTACAGGTACACATACCATGCACATTTTCATTAAGTTTTGACTGTTGTTAGACTATCTGTTGCTATAGATCACTGAAATATAATTGTAAGATCTTTGTTAGCATATTAATTTCATGGCCAAAAAAATCTGTTTGAAAGGTAAAAGTGGAGGTCTATGAATCAGCACAGCATATCTCTCAATTGGGATTCTTCATTGTCAGATTTTTTTAAGTGTAAAGTCTGTAATTTCACAAGTTCCATGTAAGAAATGGAAGCTCAAGAACTCTGCTGGTATAGTCAGCACACAAGCCGTTTGTAAGGTACTTCGTAATTACTTTTTATCAGTGCCCTCTCTCTACAAACTAGGTCAGTAATATGTTCCTAATTTTGCAAATGTAGATGACAAGGGACCTGCCTGAGGTTATTCTACAACCAGTAGCTGCTTAGACCCTGACATTTTGGTCTTCTGTACCTACCCACACAGGCTGAATACACGGTAAATTATTGATTTGAAACCACACTGCTACCTTAATGAGCAGAGTGGGTGTTATAAAACTTTTTGGATTTAATAATTCTGACCTAGTTCATGATATAATGCCTTACACTGTTACAGCACTTCATAATGTTGGAAGTGATTTCTGATGATTTGCTCACTTGAGCCCAACACCTTCGGAAGGAGGCAGGAGATTCTCCACAGAAAAAGCTGTGTCCAAGGAAACCACTTGCAGCATGGGACCAAGATCCAAGCAAGGGCCCATTATCCACCCCCCCATTATTGCCTAGGCATTATTTAAAATGTTTATGCATATTAGTCACATATTTAAAAGGATTATCTCATGTTAAAATAAAAAAAAAACATAGCCTTGCTAGTTAGATCAGCAGTATATCACCTGAAAAATATATGAGTTTCTTAAACTCTTCCATTGAGGGTCAATTTTTTGTTAAAATTGAGGTTATAGATAGACTTAGTAGTTCAATTATAATATCCTAGAACAGTAGAGGTAAAGGAAGAAGAACTGCAAAACTGAAGCCAGCATTAGGATGCATTGTGAAAACGTGTCTAAAGATAAAGCAATGCCCAGAATAAAGTTAATGACAGTAGCAATGTTGTTTGTTACATGTATGAAAAGTTCGAAGTCTTGCCAGTTATAGTAAATACTCAGGACTTGGCTTAGACTCACACGTGACTTATTACAATTATTATCAAATTATTTAGTTTTTTAATCTTAAAAATAAAAGGTGGACATTTATATGAATTTTTTAAGAATAAACATGGAATGCAAACATATAAAACAAATAATTGTAAAATATATACTGTATGCACTTACTAAGTATGCCTATTTTTGTTTTATATATTATATTGTTTCTTTTTTTTCACAAACCATTAATGTCAGAAAACCAAAAAAAATATTATGTATCTATTACTTTTTGCTTTCTATTGGTGTTATATACACTATAACCAAAAACCATGGAGAGGAAAGGGTATTTCTGTATTACATTTCCACATTAAAGTTCATCATTGGGGAAAGTCAGGACTGTAATTACAACAGGAAGCAGAAGGCAGGAAATGAAGCATGGAAGAATGCTGAACACAGGGTTACTGTCCATGTCCTGTTCAGTCTGCTTTTTTATACACCTCAGGGCCATTAGCCAGGGCTTTACTGTCCATGGTGAGCTGTATATAATCATAAATCTAGAAAATGGATGACAAAGTTGGTTTTAAACCAATTTGATGAAGGCAATTAATTCCTCAATTGAGGTTCCCTCTTCCAAGATAACCCTAGCATGTGTCAGGTCTGTACCTTGTTCACAAAATAGACCCCAAATTCCTTATGAAGTTGTATGTTATTTTTCTCTCACCACTCCAACCTCTCCAGAGCCACCTCTCTCCCCAGCCCATGAACCTTTTTGCCTCTCTCTTTATTCCATTTCCCAACCCTGTACTTACTCACCATAATGGTACCTTACCATCCAGCATCAGGGCTCCTGGTTGAATTATAGATGATGCTTGGTTGAGTCCTTCCTGTTCCAGCTGTGAGGCAAGGCACAGAGTTGTTGGTTTTCTTTTCTCTCCTACCTGGACTGAGAAACCACAGGTGACACTTGGGATGAGGGTGCCCAATTGCCTAGGACCAGAGACAGTGGATGGGCTCTTGGCTGATTGTGCCTACCCTCAGACCATGAGGTATTGGGGGTGTCATCCATGACCTCTGCCTGCTCAGGCCTGAAAAGTACCAAGTGACTCCTGGTTTATTGCCCTGATTAGAAATTCTTGATGGATTCTTTGATGGTTACCAGTCAAAGAGTATCCTGTTTGTAAAACAAAAACTTGATGGACCCTTTGATGATTACCGGACAGAGAGAACTAGGAATTTTTATCTCTACTTCTATTCTTCAGGCAAGAAATAGGTGCTAGATACTGACAAAGTCTATATTAATCATGAACACTGATATAGTCTTTACAAAGATATTACTAAAAGATCCTTATAGGTTGGTGAACACATCCAAATACACATGGGTTGGCACATACTTTCCAAGATAATAGAAGTTTCTAAACTCAAGATTTCTTTAGTGCTTACACAATGTACCCCCATTAGCTGCTAATCCACATTGTTCTTTGCTGTGGAATAATGCAT
Source organism: Microtus ochrogaster (assembly GCF_000317375.1). NCBI lineage: Eukaryota > Metazoa > Chordata > Mammalia > Rodentia > Cricetidae > Microtus > Microtus ochrogaster. The sequence goes on from NW_004949150.1 coordinate 502,516, forward strand.
TTCTAACCTGTAAAGATTTGTCATTTAGCTTGGTTTGATAAAACACTGATTGGCTAGTAGCCAGGTTTTACTTCCTAGTATAGATGGGGCAAACAGACTAGGAGAATTCTGAGAAGAGAGAGGCTTAGTCCACATAAGATAAGAATGACTCACTGCTAAATGGTACTAAGCCACATGACTAACATAGACAAGAATTATGGATTAATTTAAGTTGTAAGAGTTAGTAATAAATCTGATCTAAAAGGTCAAATAGCTAAATATTAATATAAGCCTCTGCATGTTTCTTTGGGACAAAAATATTGTAGGAACAGGCAAGACAGACACTGCTGTCTACAAATGGCACCCAACATGGGGCAAGAACCCACAAGCCTTATAGCTTGTTACTTCACATCTTGCTTCTGGGGTGGCTACATGATATCTGCCTGACTCTGCCTTATTTCCTCCTCTGTCTCTGCTTGGATTTCCAGCCTTGCTATATTATGCCCTGCCATAGGTCAAAGCAGCTTCTTCAATAACCAATGGAGATAAAACATATTCACAGCATACAGAGGGGAATACCACATCAGTTCATCATATCCTTTACTGAATAATAAACCAGTGTATGTGTTTCTTTGAGTTTGGTAATATGCTTCAATATCCTTTTATTTTTATTATTTTAGTTGTGCATGCTTGTATTTTTTACTGATTTTTAATGAGCTCTACATTTTTCTCTGTTCTCCTCCCTATCTCTCCCCTCCCCTCTTCAACCATACCCCAAGGTCCCCATGCTCCCAATTTACTCAGGAGATCTTGTCTTTTTCTACTTCCCATGTAAATTAGATCTATGTAAGTCTCTTCTAGTATCCTTATTGTTATCTAAGTTCTCTATAGTTATGTTTTTAGGCTGGTTTTCTTTGTTTTATGTTTAAAAGCCACCAATGAGTGAGTACATGTGATAATTGTCTTTCTGTGTCTGGGTTACCTCTCTCAAAATAATGTTTTCTAGCTCCATCCATATTTGTACATAATGATAATGATAAAATCAGGTATTTATTATTTATGTTTCCTGAATGAATATTTCTTTTTTGACTGACATAAAATTGGTATTTATGTCTATGGGGTAGAGAGTGGTGATATGGTAGTACATAAAGATGACTGTTCTGATCAAAGTAGTTTCATCAATAGTTCTACCTCTTTGTCAATACTTTGTGTTTACCAGCACATTCTCACATATGGATAATTTAGAGTCAGTCTGAACATAGAACTAGAATTACTAGTAGCCAGAGAGTGGTGAAGAGTATATTGTTATCAAGGAAGAAAATGGAGTTACAAAAAAATAATTCATTCTATTATCCAGTATACACAAGCTGGAAAGCTGCAATTCACAATAACCTAATGCCAGTATATTCTGTTGAACTGTATTTTGCATAATTCATTCACATACTAAGAGTTGAATAAGAGAAAAAATGACAAACAATAGCAACAAACAACAGTTAGACACTGTTAAAGTAAATCTTATGCCAGAACAACAGTAGGCCCATTGGCTAGACCAAAGGGCATGTAGTTTACTATCTACTTTATAATTTTTCTCAAGTTTGGGCTTTGGTTTAATGTTGTGTTGCCACACACTGCAACCCTGGTCTGCGATCTTTGTGCTATACCCCAGTTCATAAGCTTCAGGCAAGGAGCTGGAGGTTGAGAACACAGACGCAGAGACAGACCGACACACAGACATTTTAACACTAATACTAAAAGCACCCTTTTTATTAGAACCATGTAGGCTTAAATACACTACAGTCAATGGCCAACAGGTGAAAATCCCATCCTCTGATCCTCTAAGCTAGGCACAGCTTCTAGTAACTTTAATTAGAAGGTTCTAGGAGGGAAGAGCAGCCGAAGGCCAGGACTCATTAATACCAACATCCAGCTGAAGGCCAGGACTCATTAGTCCTAACATTGTGTAGCAGTTTACTCTGAGAGTAATGTAATCCTTCCTGCAGTAAATCTTCTTAAACTAGAAGGTAAACTAGTTATAATATTTTTAGAATTCTTGGAAGTAATCAATTTCACTAAGCTCCTCCATACCAAGAGTAAATAATAAAGATTACTGGTAGTCACTCTTAAACAAGCTAAGCTAAAAAGAAGACTCTTAGACAAGATAAGCTATAAAGCTAAGAGACCAGGTCAGCTGCCTAAAAGAAGAAGGCATCAGCCAAACTGCCTGGAAGAGATTTAGACCAACAGTTACATGGAAATGACATCCACCCCGCCCCCCGCCCCATCTGCTGAGCTTCCTGCAGACAAAGCAGTGTGCTACAGCTGCTCAGCTTTTTAAAAGCTATCACCCGTACTGTGGTGGGCTTTGGTGCTATTCCTGTCTTTAAATAATTTCTTCTCTTATAAATAGCCCCTCACCCATACTCCTCTTGGTAATTACAATAAGGTAGTATACATACTTTGATCTTTCATGGAATCCCTTTATGGGGTGCGTAGACATGGTGTGTTATGTCTCCTCAGGAAAAGTTTTGTAATCCATCTAATAACATGGATTATCTTACATTGTTCTAACCAATTCATGCCCATCACTGTTCTCTTTCCTCGACAGTTTTTTTAAATATATATAGTTTAATTACTGTACCATTCATCCACTTAATTGTATAATTAAATGATTTGTTTAGAATAGGTTTGCGTGAGTCGTCAGTGACACAATATAAATTTTGAATATTTTCTTTACATCTGAAAGAAACTGTACCCACTACCATTCACAACTCTTTTCCTGGGATTTGATAATTACTGATATACTTTCTGCCTTTACATATATGCTGTGGGAACTCCTTTAGCCGATACCCTTGAAGATACCAGCCCACTTGGGAGTTGTCTTTTATACTATAAATGCAGTGTGAAACTTGCATACTTTCTTTCTCTTTCTCAGTTGATGGATTCGGTTCCTCCTCCTCATTCAAGCAGAGGACTGTGATCTTTGAGTCTACCCCTAAATAAAGAACCCTTTAATATATTCAATTCTGAGCTAGTGTTCATCTACATCTGATGCCCACATGAATTTCTACTCCATGCCTAGCAGGACCAGATTAAAAGGTCCAGTCTACAGCCCACAGAAGGTCTTCCACCCAG
>NW_004949150.1:507778-512070 GCF_000317375.1 Microtus ochrogaster
TCACCAAGGCCAGCTGGACTGGGAATGAAAAAGCACGGGATAAAATCAGACTCTCTGAACATGGTGGACAATGAGGGCTGCTGAGAAGCCAAGGACAATGGCACTAGGTTTTGATCCTACTGCATGTTCTGGCTTTATGGGAGCCTAGCCTGTTGGATACTCACCTTCCTAAACCTGGATGGAGGGGGGAGGACCGTGGACTGCTCACAGGGCAGGTAACCCTGACTGCTCTTTGGACAAGAAAAGGAGGGGGAGGGAAGTGGGGGGAGGGAGAGGGAAATGGAAAGCAGGGAGGAGGCAGAAATTTTTAATAAAATAAATAAATAAAAATATAAAACGAAAAAAAAAACCTTAGAGGTAACAAAGATTTAAATAGTCCCAGGGAATTAATAGCTGAAGCTGAAAAGATTTAACTTTGGTGGAAAAGAAATTATAGATGGCACATGTTGTTGGGTGGTTCCAAATCTTAATTATTTTCTAGTCATATTGCCTTCCAGAATTTCCCCTAAAGGAATTTTGATGCAGAGTGAAAAAACTTCATCAACTAGCAGGAATAGACCTAGCAAAGATTATAGTTCCTTTTACTACTGATGAAATTTAAAAAAAAAGATGGGAAGATAATGAACTCTGGCAAAGAGCTTGTACTAGTTCTTTCTGAGAGATTAATAGCAATTATCCCCAAAGTGATAGAATTAACCTTATAAAGAGAACTACTTGGATGCTTCTCTACATTGAACACCACACACCAATAATTGGAGCCTGTACGTTCTGTACTGATGCAAATAAATCAGGAAAGGCAGATTACAAATCAGAAGATTTAAGTTAGGTGAAACAAAGCCTTTATAATTCTGTCCAAAAGGCAGAATTATATGCTATTCTCATGTTACTAGAGGACCTTAAAGAACTTCTCAATATAGTTACTCATTTGCAATATGCAGAAAGAGTTGTTTTACATATTGAAACAACTGAATTTATACCAGATGATACAGAATTGACTTCATCATTTTTTCAGGTTCAAGATATACTCAGGAATATGCTTTATTCCATGTACATAACACATATCTGATTCCATATGGGTCTGCCACATCCTCTAGCACAAGGTAAAGCTGTAATTGATTGATTATCAATTGGAAATGTACTGAAGGCTCATTTCATGATGTTTCATAAAAAACATCATGTCAATAGCAAAAGCTTAAAAAAAAGAGTTTTCTATTCAAAAGCAAAAAGCTAAGGAGATTATAAAGAGATGTCCTACTTGCTCTTTCTATAACCAAACACTACCACCTGCAAGGAGTAACCCAAAGGGTATTCAAAAGAATGAAACATAGCAGATGTATGTGCCACTTTGCAGATTTTGAAAAATTAAAATATGTACACCACATCATTGACGCTTATTGAGGTTTTCAATGGGCAACTGCTTTGAGATTAGAAAAGGCTGATTCAGTAATCACACACTTATTAGAATTTACTGCTATCATGGGTATACCTGCACAAATAAAGACAGATATCAGCCCAGCATATAGCTCTAAAAATGACAGTTTTTGCTTATTATAATTATAAAACATATTATAGGTATACCAAACAATCCTACAGGTCATACAGTTATAGAAGGATCAAATTAAACTATAAAGAATATGTTAATTAAACAGAAAGGGATGGAAGACAACCCCAGAAACAGATTGCATAATGTTTTATTAATCTTGAATTTTCTTAATACTAATAAGAAAGGAACAATGGCAGCAGAGAGACCTTTTATAGTAGAAAAAAACTTCTGAATTAAACCAGCAAGTAAATTTCAAGGATATATTGACCTCACAATGAAAACTTTTACTAGGTTGGGGAGGGTTTTGCTCTTGTTTCCACCAGAAAAGAAAAGCTAAGAATACCACCACAATTAATAAAGATTTAGTTTGATAAAGAGAAACCTTTTGAGAAAGAGAAATGACAGCTCATCTACAGAGGTGACAATCACATGGGTCATAAGGAAACCTCATAAGAGTTGGAGTAGGGTTCTCTGTTCTTGTCTTTGCAGAAAAATACCCATCTTAAAAAATTTGAGAACTTGGACATCTAGATGACTAAAGAAGAAAAAATAGGCGTTCAGAAAGAATCACCAAATAAAGAGAAATCTGACTTATGATGCTGCATCATCTACAGGGTAAAATTTCATTACCTGCACATGTATGTATCTCTACTTAAAAATTAAAGCTGGCTTTGAATTTGGACAATGGTTATCCTTCTCTAAATCCAAGAGTGCTGTTAAAAGAAAAATTCAGAGTTTCTATCTCGTGTCAGGAGCTGTCTGATATGGGACAGAAAGAAGTAAGAATTTAGGAAGTTTTATTTCTCTCCATACCTATTTTTTCTCTCTATCGTACATTTCATTGAATTTATGTCTATATGAATAATGTTTAAATTTTCCACAATGAAAAATATGCTTTCCTGCAGTGATCTTTAAAGTTTCCAGGGAGAAGGTGCGGCCCCACACCTTCCAACTGTTTGATATGACATAATGATGCTGATAGCATTACTTTACGATCAGTTTTGGGTACCAGCTTCTCAAAATGATTCCAACATGTTTAGCTGAAATGGCACAACTTCTTACAATTTTCTGGCCTGAACTTTAAATAAGAACTTCAGAAAATCTCTATCAACTACTCGGAGACTATTTGCAACTCTACCAGACAGTCATCTTGAAACTTAACCATCATATTAGTTTTACAGGATACAGAAAGAACATCCCCATGAGAGCTGGAGGTAATTCTAGAGATGATGTAACCCCTCCCAACAAAGTTTGTCTTCAGAGTTAGGGACATCAATTAGGGGTAATTATAACTGGTATAGAGTTTGGGGTTGGGGTAGAAATTATTTAGGCTCAGGGACTTTCTTTGAAAAAAACAAAGGGAAATTAGATGGGATAAAAGTTAGATTACTGTGAGCTTATAATAATAGTAGTGAGTAATACAATGAATACTTGTGAACTATTATTTATAGACAGTTTACATTGGTATGGATTCTTGTATATTCATATAAATTCAAACTATATTTGCTATATTGAATATGCTCCTATTTCTGTTTACAGTATTTGTACACCTATACAAAGTTACCTTGTCATATTGTATGCATGCATGCTTCTACATCTGCTTGAGACATTTTGTATATTGATACAATTTTAGGATATATTGATCATATTGCACTATATATCTCTACTCTGATCAAGATACTTATATATTGTTTATATTCTGATGTCATTGTGCTCATTTGCTGCACAGTTGTTTAAAGATTGTTTAATATTCTAATATGAAGTCTTAGTCTTTAAGCTATACATAGGCATTAAGAATTGTAGGTCAATAGTCACCCATGTTTGTCATACTTATAGTTTGACTAATCTGGAATTTTTAGATACATAGAGATTGTATTCCACATAGATAGGTAATTTTTAACTACTTCCAAGAACTGTAAAACATGGCATTAAAATAAGATAGGGTTCTGTGGACATGAGACATGATTGTTGTTGGCAGCACTGATCTTTTCCCAAGAGAATTTTGGGCAATGAAGGCACTCCACCTGGAACTTGTTTTCTTCTTGTCAAAAATGGCCTTTGGGCAAAGAACTGCCCATGCCTAGACCAGTGACAAAATAGGATATGAGAAAAAAGGCTGCCAAATCTTGCCAAGACAAGGTAAGAAAGTTTTGAAAATTTTCCTGCCTCTGAAAATGGTCTGTCAGTTACTCTAGACCTTAAGCAAAGTTGTTTGCTCCATTGTTGTAAATGAGAATTTGGGTGATTTCCCAGGTAGTCAGTTGTCTCTGTCATTTATTGAACGTTTTGGAAGTTGCTTGATTGTACTTTCTGTTTACTCAACTAATAGTATTTCATTTCTCATGCCTTTGATGGGGAAGAAGAATTGATAGTCATAGTTTCTTTCTCTTATGACTTACCAAGCCATTTCTAATACGAGACTTAGACTCCTTAAGATAGAATAATTATTGAAACATATATTACTTGCTTAATATTATTTATGCTGTGTGTAATTCTAGTTTTCATACTTGATATTTGTTTTTATTGTATATAGTTTTGTATTAAGGGGAGGTGCTGTGGAAACTCCTTCAGCCAATAGCCTTTAAGATACCACCCACTTGGGCATGGTCTCTCATACTATAAATGTATAAACGCTGCTGGAAAGCTTGCTCGTGCATCATTCTCTCTCTCTCTCTCTCTCTCTCTCTCTCTCTCTCTCTCTCTCTCTCTCTCTCTCTCTCTCTCTCTCTCTCTCTCTCTCTCTCTCTCT
>NW_004949150.1:512183-516540 GCF_000317375.1 Microtus ochrogaster
TAAAGCCATTGTTTTCTAAACTGGAATGGTTTTCTCTCCCACTAAATATTAATAACACTATTTGTGATACTTGCATGTCAGAGCTAAATAAATTACCAAAAAAGTGATTAGCACACATTCCACTTTATCTAATGTCTTGACTTCTTGGGGGTTGGGATTATTTTAAGCATTTAATCAAACTCATTATCTAATATTGAGATGAATAATTTGTTAATTTATCCTATAGGAGTCATATATGGATTATTATACCACAACTAAGGAATGACAAATTTAGAGGAGTATTAATCCATTCCCAACCGCATTGTAAAAATTCTATGTGCATTTCTGCTATTCTAATCACTAATTTATATCTATGAGTAATTTGAAATAAAGATAAACTGTTTTATTTTTGAGTGTTGTGTTGAGCAATGTGGCAACTTCTATACAGTAGGCTTACAGGTTAATTATAAAAGTAACAAAAGCATATTTGGGCTTATTTAGCTTAAATTGTGAGTCTGATAAACGTTTTCCAAGGTGACTATGTGATTTCTCTCTGATGGTGGTCTTCTGTCATTTTGAATATAAGAAAATAACTGGCAAATGGTCTATAATATAGTAATATATGGAACTAAAACATTTTGCCATAAGAATGACAATGTGAAGAGAGTGAGAATTTCTGAAACACTCAGTCTGACATGGGTTGTCTCGATCAAACCCCTCCCCTTAACATTCAGGAATCTGTGCACAACAGGAAGTAGAAAGTTTCTAGCAGCTAGGAGGATAGATGACATCAAGGAGCTAGCACCTTCCAGACACAACATGACTGATACACATTTGAACTCATGGAGACAATGACAGCATATACAAGACCTGCACAGGTTCAAACAAGACAAAATCCCAGCATGGCAAAGAAATGGACATAAAATCCCACTCCTAACTAAAGCGTTGTTTGCCTTTGATCCCTTCTGGGAAAGGGAAAACCAGTTTCTTCAAAGGATTGTGACTCGGTATATCATATCCACACTCCATGCCCAAGAACCATTTGTTAAGACAAAACAGACTCCAGTTTTTGTGGGCTTTTTGTTTTTTGCTTTATTTTGTAATTTTATTGTTTGTTTTTTATCTTGTTGTCTTTCTTTTGTTGTTTGGAAAGGAAGAGTAGAGGACATAGAGTTGGGTTGGTAGGGAGGTGGGGGAGAATCTAGGAAGAGTCGGGGCAAGAGGATTAACATGATCAAAATACAGTATGTGAAGAAAGTTTATAAATTTAAAACAGATTGAATCATATGCTAAATTCCAGATCATCTTGGCTACTATACACAATAGTCATAAATTATATTAACTCAATTTAAAAATAATGTGTTTATATTGCTGTTGATTTATAGATTAAATATTCTTTAACATTTCAATATCATCCCAATATCTGATATAGGTAATAAGATGTATACACAAGTATGGCATGCAGTAGTTCTTTTATAACATGGAGGACTAAAAACCACAACTGTGTATGAAGAATTGAACTGACATCCAGACAAACACTTTTCTTTATATAACTTTATTTTTGGAACAATAGACGGACACATGTTTCATTGGGGTCCAATTTGAACGTATGTCACTATTCCCTCTTTTACATGTATATTTGTCTAAATATTTGTAGATCTATATAGATAACTGATAAGTTGTTAGAAAAAAAGCAAATTTTAAGCTAAGTTGAATGCAAATATCTCAGTAGACAGGAAAGCCTAAAGACTTCGAGTAGCAGCCACTATTTGTGATCACTTACAGACAATTCTATCTGGAAGGAAGATGATAAAATAAATCGTTCTCCTGATTATAAGGAAAGGTACTTTTTTCTTTAAATTATTCTACATTGATGGGTAAAAGCATGAAAATCTAGAGGATACTTAAAAGGCATCTAGTGCTCTGTAGTATCATGTGATCATTAGCTATGCCTCATTGAATATATACAGTGTTTACTGTTTCTTTAAACCCATCCTTAGGTTTTTAAATAATACCTTAATTGTATTTGCTGCCCAATTACTGCTTGCTGAAATGAACAATTCAATTAAACTATTGAGAGGTAAAGAAAGGTACATTTCATTTTGGCAGGCTAAAGAAATTACAGATAATAGAATTTAAATGCTGTTTCTTCCATAGACTATATTCCTAAAGTTTGTTCCACACACTACTATTTGTCATTCCTTAAAAAGATAAATATAGAAATAAAAAACCTTCTGCTTCCAAATAAACTATTTCAATACATCTATGGGGGAATTTATAGTATGGAGGCCAAGATATCACAAAATGTTTTAAAACAAGCTATTTTATCCATGCTTTTTATACACTACACCGACAGTAGAAATTTATTGCTGAGAAATTTCTGTGAACATTCTACATGTATTGAGAAAGGGTACCTTAAAAAAATTCACAAATGTGTGGCTAGGCTGTATATTCTATACCTGTACAATTTACAAGAGTCTACAGCGGTAGGAAGAATGGCTGGCTCATGATTCACAAAGCATATGCCCCTGTGTCAAAGCATCCCATGTGTGGAACCTCATATGCATCAAGCATCCCTGATCTGCCCGCCTGGTGGTAGGAATCACACCACAGATTGTTGAATTGCATTAAGACAGTTCTTTCTCCCTTCCTTCCCTGTGATTAAGAAGAATGGCTGGCTTCCTTCCACATGCTGCTTCCGTTCACAGATGAGCATTAGAGAGAATTTGGAAATGGAAAGCCTTCATGTCTGCCATGAACAGGGTCAATTCACTGTGGCAGCTATGAGCTGGTGACATAGACTTATATTGACACAACCCACTTTCCTGCAGCAGAATCACAAAGTGAAAACACCCGGGGCTCTTCTGCCGTTTTCAATAAGATACGAATTTTTCTCTTCCTTGTATTAAGCAGAGATCTGTCATCTTGACTTGTACACTAAATGGTCCACTCTGACTGCCTTGTTTGTGTCCAATCCCAGCCAAGGATCCAGAAACATGTGTTAACATTTGGCATGTTTGGGGGCTAGTTGGAAGGGCCTGAGGCAAGACTCCCTGATGTCTGCTGGAGGCTAGTCAATAATCATTAGCTCTTCAAGTAGAGAATGCCCAACATAAACTGTATTTATTTATTAAAAAAAAAAATCTTTAAGCCACAGGGAAGGCCATTTTAGAGAATGCAGTTTCTCAGCAATAACCAGATTGTAATAAAGATGCAGTTGTGGTGGAGAGGAAGGCTGACAGAGGGGGCGCCATTCTCAACGGAAAGAATATGAGTAAGAAGTCATCAAACCAAGTAAATGAGGCCATGTATGGCAATACCAAGACCTTCTTGCCATTATGTTCTTCATAGCTATCATTCCAAGATCACCACTCAGAATCAAAAGGTTCTCTCTGCAAGGATAATTTCTCAGTATGAAAAATACTCTTCTAGCTTAGAACAAAGCATGGTGCTGCTGTCATTAACAAGTTAAATAAAATTCAAATCTGATTACTACATTTACTCTGACAAATAGAGATTGCAACGATTGATAAAAACAGAAAAACACACCTTACAAATATCAGCTACACTGTATTTATATACAGAACTTTTTTCCCTCATTTTTTCTGGCAGAAAATGAAGAATTACTATTGCATGAAGTGGTTATTACACAACAAAGCCACATTTCTTCCAATGTTCATCATTTCTCTAAAATTGACATCCCTCTCTACACTGCAGTCTCCAATCCAACAGTTTGTCATGCAGAAGCCAAAAAAAAAAAAAAACAACTTGTAATGGGTTTAGGAGCACATGGTAGTCATTCATTCCTTAATTAAGCAAACCTGTACACGTCTCTATAATGAACAGCGTCAGTAATACATCTCCCTGTAAAGTGAAGACACTTCATAATGCAGTCATTAGAGCAACTCTCTTATAAACACATAAATTTTAAGAAAGCCAAATCTTAGCCCATTAACATGTTGGTTATAACTTATAGTATGTGCTTCTGGTCTCTTTTTAGTCTTTATTCAAATGATGTTTTCACTAAATCCTTTATTTTAAAACCTTTCTCATAGCTGGGGAGATTTTCTCAGTTATTTGATTGCTTACCATGTTATCATTAATACCAAGGTTCAGATCCTCCATACCCAAATAAACACTAATTACCAGGGTGCCTGGTAGCTCCCCTGTAATTTCAGTGCTTGGGAAGTAGAGACAAGGGATTTTCAGAATAAGACAGCTCTCGGCTTGCTGTAAATAGCTTTTATTATATTTAAGTATGACCCTTGTATCCCTAATCTGCTAACATTAAATTAAACGGAGAAAAACTCAAAGCCATCCCACTAAAATCAGGAACACGACAAGGATGTCCACGCTCTCCATACCTCTTCAATATAGT
>NW_004949150.1:520212-556187 GCF_000317375.1 Microtus ochrogaster
ATATCTCTTTTTAAACACACACACACACACACACACACACACACACACACACACACACACACACCTGGGACTCTCAAATAAAGGATTGCCCAGATCATATTGGCCTATGACAATATTTTCAAGATATCCTAGCAATTTATAATTGATGCTGAAGGGCCAAACCCATGGTGAATTACCCTAGCTATATAGGAAAGCTGAGCAGGAGCCAGTGAACAAGCCAGAGAGGGGGCCAGCAAACAATACTCTTCAAGAGTTTGACTTTGAGCTCCTCGAAAACTTATTGACGTGACTTCTCACAATATAAAACTGTGATCTGGGTGAATAAGCAAAATAAATCCTTTCCTCCCAAAGATTCTTTTTGGAATTTCTTATCACAGCAGTAAAATGAAACTAGAAAAAAAAGAATGAAAAATGTTAAAAGCATATCCTAAAGAAATAAGGTTTTACTTATATCTGAGTTGAAATCCCAGCAAAATGGAAATAAAGTAAGGGGGAGACATTAAAAGACCCAGGAAATGAGGGAGAGTGTAAGTACTGAGTGGGCACTTGCAGATTAGGCCAGAAACTATTTATAAAGACAAAAAAAATAATCTGGGGAGGAAATTCATAGTATCTCCAAGCAGTGTCTGGCTGGTTTCAATGAAAGATCAGAAGAATGAACAGATACAGAGCAAAGCACAAAGTATAGTTACCAGAACAACATTCAGGCTTTGGAAGACAAGGGAACTGGGAAAACACAAGACAATTCAGAGACTTTGAAAAGATACTTTTTTTCATTCCTCTAACATTAGTAACTAGATGAGAAAGTGCCTAAATCTGGTGAAAATAATGGAAAAACATGGTGATCCAAAACTTTGATTTCAATATTACTTCTAACCAACTAACTAACCACCTTACACTATCAAGCTAATTTAACTCCTCCCAGAAGTGTCTGTTTTCTTTTATGGTAAATTATGAAAATATAGTTTAACCCTTTGACTATCGTAGAAATTGATGGTGTGTGGATTACAGGAAAATCATAGTTGTTAAGATTCAATTGGTATTTGACAATGGTTATATAGTATCAGTATTATTATTAATTTGATCCTGGAATATTGCAAAGGTACTTTATCTATGCTATCATGTTCTATGTTACTTTATAGCTATGACAAAATAGTAAGAAAGCTATTATGACAAAACCCAAATTTAAGAATAGCTTCATATTTCAGTTATTTGTGTCTTCTTCATGTAGTGATAGTTACTGCTTCAATAGTATGGAGAAATACAGATTTTTAACATTAAGACCCATGACATAAGAGAACACCATTTATGGATTATTCAACACAAAAGATGACCTCCCCAACTTCCAATATCATTCTGATAAACATCAAACTATACAAAGCATATAAGTCCAGAGTGTTTGAGATTAATTTCAGTGCAACGTTCGATATATTTCAATCACTGATGTGCATTAAGATGCTTAAACTATACATAAAAGATGAAATATTTAGAGCAACAGGCTGGGTAGCTCATTGAGCAAAATGTCTGCCTTACAAGCATGAGGAATTGAGTTCAGATTCCCATCACCCATTTACAGTGGTACTCTATAGTCAGTTTGATTGGGAAGATAGGAGCAAGAAACCACCTGGAGTTCAATGACTAGCCAATCTATCCAAAAAATAATGTGTAAAGTGACTGAGAAAGATACCTGCCATCAGTTTCTGTCCTCCATGCATACAATAAAGACAAATAATACACACATACAAACAAACCTATACATGCAAACACAACATGTACATAAAAATAAAACATACTTGATTCACTAATAGTTTGATTCAAACCTAGCATTAATTCTAATATTCTCGTTGGAATCAAAGACAAGATCACGTCTTCTTTTCTTCACCCAAAGTGTATTTGGAATGATACAATAAGAAGTCCTGATTTAGAAACAGTGTAATACAGAAGCAAAGCTGCAGAAGGGTTACCATGCAGAGTTAGCTTAATTTGGTTGAATAGATTAATAAGTAAATGCATGATGGGAAAATTGATAGATATACATAGTAGAAAGTATTATTTCAAAATACATTATAAGTGAATTTGGCTGGCTTTATCTTTTGGCACTACACTTCTGTCTGATTTGATATTCCTATTTGAATCCCCAACTATCTTCCACTTACATGTGGATTCCTGCTTCAAGAGAATTTAAATTTACTATATCCTTTCCTACTGAGGTGACAACTTTCAAATATATCATAAAAATATAATAAAAAGCATTTCCCTTTATATCCTGATGTTCCAACCAATCATCATTTCTAATTTTGAATGATCAGTCATCCTACAATCCAAAAAACTTTTCTAATATCTCTTTTTAAACACACACACACACACACACACACACACACACACACACACACAAACATACAGACAGACGAGAGAGAGAGAGAGAGAGATAGAGAGAGAGAGAGAGAGAGAGAGAGAGTTCTCCCTCTCCCATTTCCCACATTTACACCAGCACACACAGAGTAAGCTACATGAACTATGAAGAAAGAAGTCATAACCTTAACTCTACCTGGGCCAATTAGAATGCTGGCAGTGTAGATATGTTTTGTTGGTTTACTCTCTTATAGAATTTCTAGGAAAGACTAAACTGTAGCACATTTATAATTTAGTGGGTTTTTTTTTCTCAAATTAGAAATTCTTCCCCCATATGTCAAGATGGGATTGCTAATGGAACAGAGAAATGTAATCTAGTCACTGAGAGAAATTCTTCTCAATAGCACCATGCATATTCCTTGTTGCAGATAATGCCTATTAAAAGGTGTAGCACTTGTCTAAGAAAGAACAACTCCCCCAACCTGTTTCTGGAAACCAGAATGTGATAAAAGAGAAAAATACTAGAGTACAAGATTTGAAATTTATGTCAAAACACTCTGGGTGAATCAAGAGGGCAGCCTTTGTAGAAAATAAAAATTACACTAATTAAAATTCTCTAAAGAGTTATAGAAGCAGAGTAGTATAGGGTAATGACCCTGTGTAGATGAATACTTGCTCTAACAGTATGAGAACATGAACTTGAATCTCTAGAGCACAGATAAAGAGCCAGGCATGTCTCTACCTGCCTGTGACTGGAAAAACAAAATCAAAAACAAACAAACAACAGGCATCAGAGACAGGCATATCCTAAGAGTTCTCTAGCAGAATGCATGTATATCCAGTTCCGTAAAAAATGTTTTCTCAAGAAAATAAGGTGTGGAGTAATCATAAGAGACACCTGAGCCCAGCAGTGCTGGCTCACACCTTTAATCCTAGCACTTTGGAGGCAGAGACAGGCAAATCTCTTGAGTTTGTGGCCAGTCTGTTCTACAGAGTTTCAGGACAGTCAGGGCTACATAGTGAAACCATGTCTCGATTAAAAAAAAACAAAAACAATCAAAGAGAGAGAGAGCTCTGACATCCTAATTTGACCTGCTTTGACCTCACCCATTAGAATGAGTGTCTGAACTTTAAAATTCACATGGAGATCAAACACACACACACACACACACACACACACACACACACACACACGTCAAGAGCAGAAGGAATCTTAATATTCACATCGTTCTCAGAAATCCAGAAAATTGTGGAATGATAGAGTTCCCCCAAAAGAGGCAATGAATGTCTTCAATCTGACCATGCAAGTATCTTAAGGTTGATGAGGTTGATAGCTGAAACATGCCAACTAGAGTTTATACTTAAATTAAAGGATGTATCACTGTCCCTTGGGACTTTGGATGTCTAAAACTAGATTGGTATAGATCTCCAAGTGCTCATGTCATGCTCAGGCTTTTTATCTTTCCCTAGAGAACTTTTACTGTCTTTGCTTGTTCCTTATATAGGTTGTTTTTCTTCTGTTACTTCATATTCCTTCAGTCATCATGAATCCCATTCCCAAAATAAAGTTCAGTATTTTCTCCTGCTTCTATCCATTGTTCTTTATCATTTATAGAAGCCTTTCAATCATTGATTGATACTTAGAATTTCTCGTTTGCTGGGTTATCATATGTTGCATTTTGTAATCTCTTTCTTGTTTCATTTACATGTCTCATATTCAGCCAAGAGTTGGAAAACATCTGTCATGAGTGGGAGCTAATCTCCAGGGTGAGCACAGACACGTAGTGATAGTTTCATGATAGACTACAGCAGGTATAGCCAGGAGGTTGGAAGCATTTGCTCATAGTTTTCATGCTGCTGTGAAATTTGATGTTAGGGATCATTCTGGCTTCTTCATATTGGGTTGCCTGGAATTTTTATGCTATGAAAAGTCTGATATGCGAGAAAACTTCTTCACAAAATTCCACTCAGTTTCCTCTGAACTCTCACCATGACTACTTGACTTGATATTACAACCTTTAAGGTCTATCAATACATTGTCTCTTGAAGAAGTTATCAAAATATACTGAAAATGTGAAAGTTAACACATTTAATAGAATTTTCTTGACCTATATTGTGTTCTCTAATAGTGCACTAAATCCTGAGCCAGGATGTTTCCTAAACATGATACACAGAAAATATTTTCTTTCTTATTTTATTCCATGTTGGATTGTCCTGAAGTCAAATAATATAATGACAAAACTTATAAACCAAGATTTCTCTAATAGAAATGGCAATTATCTGTATAAAAGGAACCATTACAGCTAATAAATACCCGCAAAATTCTGTGACAAGAAGTCATCTTATTGATGTGATGAAAAGACTGGCATTCCGAGTCTACATTGTTGGTAGAAAGTGATTTGTACTGGAGTGTTACAATACTAAATATCGCACTGATGATTCATAGTAACCAAATTTATCAGTGCTCCCAAAGGCTATTCAATAATCTACCTGAAGTTGTAAATATATTCATTAGGAAAAATTGCAAGAAAGCTTTGACAGTTTCATTTAAAACAGAATTAAACCTTTCAGCATCACATGGGAAGATCAAGATCTAGGACAAACCCAGCATTCTGGATGGTAGACCACAGGGTTTTATTTGAAACCATGGAGCACAGTCTCTTTGTGTTCTTATGAGGGCTATTGAGAGTAATAAAGGATGCATTCATGTATCTTCCTCCACTGAAAGTCTGTGAAATACTGCTTTCGAGCCACTGCACACTGGTTTTCTTCACTTTATCACACCCTGGCATACATTCCTACTGGGGGCCAGATCTGTAGAGGAGCTGGCAGAAGGCATTCTTGAGTCTGTTTCTGTTATACTGGCGATTTTCTTTTGTGAGATGCTTGCAAAGCAGCCGTTGTAGGTTTGAAACATACAGCCCTCCCACTGAGACAAAGTGCTCATTTCTTGATTGAGCATATGCCTGATTCTTGGAGAGAATGTGAGAAGAAGTAAAAAGGGCTCTAGGCTTGAGAAAAATAAAGAATTATTTAATGACGAAAAACCAAGGATTCTGAATAATAAGAGTATGATTGTATCTACATAATACCGAAAGATATAACATAGTTATTTCACTTGTACACCCATTCTCTCATTACTCATTCATTCATTTTTGCATACATATTACTAAGCTTGCTATCAACTTACTAAGTTTTTTGGGTCTGAATGATTTGATGGTAAAGGGATGGGAAGTTTGCTTTGATGGATATCACAACTTCAGAAGGTCTGCAACAGGCAACCCTCCTATTTCTTGTAAGATTCAGAGTATTCCAGGCCCTGTCTACAGACACACATGATATTTAGGCCATTAAGATTCACCCCTACCCTAAGATGTTGAATCTCACTCACAGGTTTTACAATAGGGAAAGAGGGCCTTCAATAATCATGCTTGTTCAGCTACATGAATTATGTCCGCATCATTCCCTGGAACTGTGAAACACACAGAACTGATGTAACTGCTTTCTAGCAAACTTATGGGGTCACCTATGCTGTAGCTATTACATACACACCTTTCCATATCTAGAAAGCAGAATAGAAAACAAATACAGTGAGAAGATAGAGATAGTGAATTAATAATGAAAAAAACTCAAATACATTGATAATGAGATTAGAAGAAGGAAATTATTTAAGGTTCTGAAAACAGAACAGAATTTCAGAAAAGCTGACATTAAGAATCTTACCTAAGATGAAAAAAACTATTATAGGAAAAGGCAGGAAGTTAGATTTAGACTGAAGTTGCCTAAAATGTTAAAACTAACAGGAGAAAGGGTAAGGTGGTAGATTATTCTACTTAGAAGAAATGCCACATGGAATTAAAAAAAAACATAGTGATAAGTTAAGTGGTCCTAGGAATAAAAAGTAGACTAGTGTGTCAGAGCACAAGAAGCTAAAGAGAATGTAGTACCAAAATGTGTTGAAACAGAAGGCTGGGATAAGATCTTGCAAATCCTTGTATGTTGTGATAATACCATCCTGCGAATTAATCTGTCAGATTCTTATTATTGCGATACAGATAGAGAACAATCCATTAAATTCCAAAGACAAAATGTATACAGCCAAACATTACAAATAAGGCTAACAAGAGTTAAAATGGATATTCAATATTTACATGGCATTCATGCTGCTGCTAACTCTTCTTTTGTGAACTGACTTTATTACCACACAGATGCAAGAAGGATTGACTCTTATGAGACTTTCTACAAAGAAAAATATACACATCCTTGAGATTGCAATAACATACTTACAAATCAATACAATGAAATTACATTGATTTCTATGACTTTTTCTAGAACATTATTAAAATGTATATACGATTAAAGTGATTATGTGTACAGCTGTAGTAAAAGGCAATATATTCATTTTAATCTGTGGACAAAAACCAAAAAAAAATGAAGTACATACTTGGAAGATGTATTTTATTGAAAACAAGATATTCAACTTTATATTTCTTTTAAACTATTAAAACCAAAAGCAGATAGGGTGCTAGAGAAATGACTCAAAGAATCAAAACACTGTTCCTCTACCAGAGGACTCAGGTTCTGTTCCCAGCACCATGTGACTCATAACCATCTGTATCTTTAGATTCATGAGACCCAGAACTCTCCTTTGCTTAAATAGTATTTATTTTATTTTGTGTTTATGAGTGTTTTGCCCACAAAATAAAATAAACACTATTTAAGCAATTAAAAGAAAAAGAAACCTTGAACGGTGGGGGCAGGATGGTTCAGTAAGTAGAGATCCTTTTCGCCAAGCATGATAGCCCAAGTTGGGTCCCCAAGTCACAAAAATAGCTTAAAAATAATAAAATATTTAAAGAAAGAGTTAAGTAATACAAAAAATAAGCCACATGAGGATGGGATTACATAGAGACTTTGGACCTTACATGTGCTCTGTTAATTTTCAACTTTTGAATGCTAATGAACAGAGACCAGCAGCTGCTGAGAGACATTGAATTGTGGAAGGGACTGCTGAATTAAACCAGTTTATATACACTAAGGATAAAATCTTCCATTCTTGGCTTCAGAATGCAAAGTGGGAAATGTGTTGTGTTGGAAGAGAGATTATACTTTCATTTCCACAGGAACAAAACGCTATGGATTCTTCAAAATTAATAAAAATCAGATTTGATCAGAAGACATCTCTTAAGAATTCTGGGTTCAGAAATGAGGGAGAAAGCCAGAAAAGAATGCAAAATAGGTGACGTAAAAAATAATCCCTCAACAGCTCTGGAAACAGCTCTGAGACTGGGTGAGATATGATAAATCTTGTTGGCTACAGAGTCATAATGGCAGTTTGTTTACACAGACCAAACTGGCTTATAAAGCTGCCAGATGACTTTTATCTGCTCAAACAGAAAACAAAAAATCATCTTTACCTGATTTGTGCACACCTCTCATTCCATACTTGCGTTGATACAGATGTGTACATTATGTTAAAAGTTGGTGTGTTTTCAGAACAAAAGGACCAGATACCAATAAAGATAGGATAAATAACCCACGTGATGCAGCCTTTCAGAATGCTGCTGTTGCAGTTTCCTCAAAATTCTGCATCCAGAACAATTTCAAAGTTGTTGACTGAGGCGGTCCAGCCTCCCAGACTACTCCAGCTAGAATTTCAAATAAGCCAACACTTTCCCATCTCACAGAAACTGGACAACAGGACTTAATCATTGTCTCAATTTTCTCAGGATCCCCTGGAAATGGCATCATCCAGCAAAACAGGAAGCAGTCTAGAGTACATGATCTCAATGTTCTCAAGAGCTGGGCATGGTGGATTTTGATTTGTTTCTCATCATTTAGGAGGGTTGGTTGCAAGTTGTTGATCATGGTCATGGAGAAAGCTGAGCAAATGAGATTAGATTCACAAATCTTTTTCTGAAAAAAAGAGGGATATAGTATAGAAATGATATGGAAAAGGATAGCTTATCAAAGTTTCTTTTAAACTAAAAAGCAATTAATAGTCTTAAATATTTTCATTTGTATGGATTTCTGTATATTGGTACAAACTTTTTGTTATACTGCATATATATTTATACTCTTGTTTATAGTATTGTCCCATCCAGCTCATTTTAAAAGACAAAGTTCTAGTTCTCAAAGCCGTTACTATAAACTGTTTAGGATAATTTTAAAATGTAGGTTAGTTGTTAAGTCACTTATAACAATCCAACTTAAACTCATGTAGGTTTGTTTCCAAGGTTAAGCAGATATAACATAGATAGATAGCCAATCTTTAAATGCTTCAGACACCTACAGAATATGGCATTTAAGATGTTTTAGTAAAATAAGGCTTTTCATGACAATGAGACACATCTGCTCCTGATAGCTCCAATTTACTTCAGAAAAGGATGATGGGCATAGAAGAATCTACGTATGGAGTTTGCTTTTATTGTGTCAAAGCTACCACTGGGCAAGAAACTACCCTTAACTCCACTGCTTATAGTATGCTGTTCAAATTGGACAAGTAGGACACAAAAGAAGACAACTGCTGAACTTTGTCAAGACAAGGTAGGGCAGCCCTTCACAATTCCTGCTTCATAGAAAACTATTTCAGTTATTCTAGGCTCATAGGCCAAAATGGACGCCCCAACATTGCAGGGGACCATTGGGGTTACTGTCCATGCAGCCAGAAGTCTGTTGTTTCTTAGTTTTGGAAGTTCCTTGCTCAAATTTTCTGTTTACTCAAATAGTATTTCATCCTTCTTGGGTCTCTATGGGTTAAAGATTAGATAATTATACAATTTTCCTTACTCCCAACTTCAGAAATAAGCAAAAGATATATAGTTTATAAGGTTGAGAATCATAAAAGTTGTTTATTTAAGAAAGTGTTTAAAGATCTAAAAGAATATTTTTAGCCTGGTAATACAAGATATAATAAAAAGTAAATTGGGTGTAAAACTTTGGAGTCACCAAGATAGAAAAGATAATGGAGTATTTTCTCTGATGTTGCCAAATGCAAATGGACTAGACATTGTGAATGCAATTCTTACCTGATAATTGTTGCTATTTTATATAACTATGCAATAGCTATATGGTTATCATATATTTACTGTGTTAGAGTTAAAACTTTCCTTTTTATTTAGATAGGGAAATGTAAGATATTTGTATGCTCTGTGAATATGTATTATTGTAATTGTTATAAAAAACTGAACAGTCAAGAGGTAGGCAATAGTTATAGGCAGGACTTTAAGGCAGAAAGAGAACTCTAGGAAGAAGAAAGGCAAAGTTGACATCCAGACTCGGCAAAACAAGGTGGGCAATATAGAAATGGTGTAATAATGCCATGTGGCAGAATGTAGATATACATGGGTTAATTTAAGTTATAAGAACTAGTTGAGACAAACCTAAGCAAAAGGTCAACTTTAATAATTAGTAGTAAGTCTCCATGTCATTATTTGTGGGCTGGTGATCCTGATTAAAACATACTACTGTGGTCTTTTCTTTGGACAAGCATATATATATATATACACACATTTATGAGCTTTTCTTAGTATTTGGTGAGCAGAATTCTAGTTTTATTTTTTAAGTTCTCACATCAAATTATTTTATTCCTGCTTAGAGATCAACCATCTTTAAGATTAACTGTACCCAATCCTTTAAAGAGTATGTGCCTTTCTGGTCTCCTTCCCCTTGAAATCAGTTAGCTGGTGGTCAGGGAATGAAGATTAATTTTAATATTTGCCTTAGGCAAGCAATTCAGAAGCCAGATCTCCTCTTTAAATTCTATGTCTTGCTAAACCAATTATGAAATATAAATGACTTCCAGATTATCTCAAATCAAAATCTTGTTAACTACAGGATAGTCCCATCTAAAAATAACTTCTTAAAATAAATGAACTTTTGTCTCATGTTATAGGACCACTGTTTCTCTGGGACACAATAGAAGTAGTTCTGTTTCAACTGTGCACAGTTCCTTTTTGAGTCACTCATGATATTCACTGAGCACATATATAAATAAAGACTCTTCATCTAGTCCTATTTTGTTTTAATTAGTCTATTTTTTTATTTTCTTGGTAAATGTGCACTAGTACAGATTGGACTTGCTGGTGTTTATTGACAAAAGAGCAAGTAAACTAAAGTGTAAAAGAATTTTGAGGTTGTTGATCCAGGAAAAAAAAATACCCATTTGGTTTGTTTAGAAAGAGACCATATTCAAAAAAAAAAAAACAGCTCAATATTCCAAGGACAATATACTTCCCAAGCTGTACATGCACTATACATAGACATAAACATAGAGGAATCTTTGGGACACATATAAACTACTAATATTTTCTTTCAAGTTGCCCTAATCATTTTGGAAAATGAAAATATCTTTAAATAGTCTCAATAAACATTGTTTGACAAATGCTTGTGGATGGAGATTTATCTGGAATTGTATAAAGAAACAATTTGTTTTCAATCATATAAATATTAAAAATTTTATTTATATTTTAGTTTAAATAATATTCACTGACCATAATATACATGCCCAAGAAACAAAATCTTTCAATTGATTAGTCACATAGTGTATTATGTAACCATTCAGATAAATGAAACAAATGGCATGTCTTTAAGAGTCTGTTAACTGAGGATCAACATGACCTATAGTGGAATAGATTTTTCAGTTAACTAAGGAGAACATCTCCATGCCATACTTTCTTTAAAAGAGGAGGAAAAAGAGGAATAGGGAGAAAGAAAAAGGGGGAAGAAAGGGTTTTTTCCAGACAGCTGTGATATGCGGAGCTCAGACTGATTACTAGACCCAATATAAAAAGCCAAATATATTGATGTGTAAATTTGGTCATAGTGCTGGGAAAGAGGAAAGAGGAGGATGCCGTGGTTTGCTGACAGATTTACCTAGCCTCATTGGAAAACTCAAGGCCAATGAGACAGCCTGTCTTAAACAAATAGGAAAGGAAGAATTCTGAGGAATGATATCAGACATTAACCTCAGGCACTCACATGTACCCCCATCCAACATTCACATACAGAAAAGGAGTGGTATTCTTCAAGATTCAAATCAAACAACGAGACTTAAAAAGTCTAAGATGTTTCAATGTTGTTTGTAAGCAAGAATGGAATGTTGTTTAATACAAAGAGAAAGCTGAAGGAAAGAAAGAGTATACAACTTAAAATATCAAGTATCACACAAGAGTGATGGGGATAAAAGTAAGTGGTAGACTGCTTTCCAGCACAGTGCAAGGCCCTGAGATATTCAATACCCAGCATTACATGTGTGCATGTGTGTGTGCATGTGTGTGTGTGCGTGTGTGTGTGCGTGTGCATGTGTGTGTCAATGAGACTACCCTTATGCTTTTAAAAGAGCTTCAGAATAGTTCATACACACACACACACACACACACACAGAGAGAGAGAGAGAGAGAGAGAGAGAGAGAGAGAGAGAGAGAAAGAAAGATATAAGACACAGTAGGAAACATCCAATCAGCCTGCAGTGCAGGCCAACACCAGATACATAAGTCCACATACTGGGAAGAACTATATCTTTCTACTTAGCCTATTATACAAAAAATATCATTTCACCCTGAAATCACAAAAAATAAATATCCTGTTGCTTACTACAAAAGATATTCTCACAAAAGAATTTCAAATAAAAATAAATGTAATACTCTTTTAAATATTTTCAATGGACTGTTTATGTTTACCAGTCTAGTAAACCCAGCACGTGAGGACTGTGTCTCTGGTTATATTGTCCTCTGCTGTGTCTTCATCACTTAGGAAAAGCTCCTCTTCACATTAGGTGATTAACAGAGTTGGTTATTTACAAAAAGGATGGAAATACTAGACACATATCCAGCATAATAAGGTTGAGAACCATTGTTTTACAGAATCAAGACAAAATTTTCTCTGAATAAAGACATAAGGTGAATGAGACACAAGAGAAGAAATTATTTCTTTTTTTAAGTTAGGAAATTTTGGAAACGTTATCTAAATAAAAGTGAATAGTAAGAATTTAATTTCGTTGAGCATGATACAGAAATTTTTATATGATAAAAGAATGAATCCTTAAATCCCCATAATTTCTGACTGGAATGCTTTGTAGATAGTGAGGTGTAAATACAACAAGAATACTGATGAAGAATACAATAAGCACACATGAGGATGAAGCCACAAATATTAGTATTCTATTTTATCTTTCTAACAAGGCTTTCCTATATAAATAGAGGGCTTCAGTTTCAGAAAAGCTGACCAAAAGAGCATAATAAAACATAAAACAATATTTGCATCCAATCAATGAGACTAATCTCCCATTTTCCCATGGAGGACAATGAACTGAAAAAGTTAAGAGTATGAATCAACACCATCCAAAACTGAGAAAAATGCTTAATACAGATCCTTCACAGTGGAAATACCAGATTTTTTTCTTTTGGTCACTGCCAGCTATGCCAAATGTAGCCCAAATCTAAGACATATGGGAAACTATTAGGGAAAATGTAGCAATATTCCTTTTACAGATCATAAAACTTCATCATGTACCTTTTTGTTCAAAATCTTCTAGTTGGAGTTTAGCAATTTAATATTTAAGAAAATAAAATACGTTAGTAAGGAACCAAATATTCACACTAACTTGTGGGGCCTGAAGAAAAAAATAGTAGATTGATAATTGTTATTTTAACACTTGATCTCTTAACTAATAGATTGATATTGCTATCTTAACACTTGATCCTCTAACTAATGGAATGATATTGCTATCCTTACATTTGGTTCTTTAACTAATAGATTGAGACGGATATCCTAATACTTGATCCTTTAACTAGTAGATTGATGTTGCTATCCTAACACTTAACTCTCTAACTAATAGATTGATATTGCTCTAACATTGCCCTAACATTGATGCTTTAACTAACAGATTGATATTGCTACCCTAACACTGATTCCCTAACTAACAAATTGATCTTGCTACCCTAACACTTGATTTTCTAACAAATAGATTGATATTGCTGTCTTAACACTTGATCCTCTGACTAGTAGATGGATATTGCTATCCTAACACTTGATTCTCTAACTTAGAATAGTTTTGATTTCTCCTTAAATTCTGATGTCAGGGTCATTTGATAAAAGCACTAGTGTCAGTTCAAATGATAAATATTTTTCTAAATCTAATCTTTTTTAAAAAAAATCACAGAGCAGTTCATAGTCAGTTATCTATGAATGAATAGTATTCTTTTTTCTTCCTTTCTCTTGGTTGATTTGATTCCATTCTCTGACCTCATATCCGGTATCATTCTTCTCATCCTGTTCATGCTCAGTTCCCAACTTTATATCTCCTCAAATATCCAAAGAAAAACCTAAAAGATATGAATTATTTTCCTTATGACCATGCTAATAATAATGTTTCCCTATTACTGATTATTCATTTACTTTATCCTGAGGTCTTTAGTTTATTACCTATAAATCATTACAAAACTCCACAAGAGGGCTACTGAGACCCTAATTTTTAAATAAACAAACTGAATAGACTATACTGAGTTATGACAAAACATCTATCAGTTACTAAAACTTGAAACATCACAATGTAATTAAAATAATTCTTTAATCTTTCCATTTTTTTTATTTTCCAACCTTTGCTACACATTTAGATCCAAGATTTTTTTATAGTTATTTTATTTATATTTGGAAATTTCACATGGTATATTTTGATCTTATACTTTCCGTTCCCAAAATCTTTCCCAGATCCTTATCTACATCTCCTCGCACCCAATTTATATGCTTTTTCATTCTCTTATAAACAAAATAATACTAACAAAAAGCAAAAGCATGGAATCCAGTTTTTGTTGTCTGACTACTGATCAAGGAGCCTACCTAGGGTGAAGTTGATAGAGTGATTTCTAATACACTGAAGAAAACTTGTTTCCTTCTCCAAGAAGCTATCAACTGGAAATAACTTCTTGCCTAGAAGTTGGGTCTTATGTTCACTTCCCCTCTGTCATGTTGGTTTTTATCTGGTTTGCGCCTACGCAGGTCTTGTACATGTTGCCACAATTGCTGAGGATTCCTACACATTTATGTCCTGCTGTGTCTGTGTTGATGGAGGCTGTTTGCTCATTTCCCAGCCACCCAGACTCCTGAAATAATCACACAGCAATCTGTATTAATTACAATACTGTTTGGGCAATAGCTTAAGCATATTTCTGGCTAACTCATATATCTTAAATTAAGCCATTTCTATTAGTCTATGTATCACCACATGGCTTTAACTTACCAGCAAGGTTCCGTTATTTCTGTCTCCTGCGAGCCTAGATGGCTTCTACCTTCTTTCTCCCAGCATTCAGTTTAGTTTTCCCACCCAGCTTTATTCTGCCAAGTCACTGGCCAAAACAGCTTTATTCATTAAAAAATAAAAGCAAAACATAGACAGGACTTCCCACACTATGTCTGAAAAACAATTTCTTTGATGTCATTCACTACATCTCCCTCTTATAACCTTTCTATTCCTCTCTCTTTTCCATAGATTCCTAAGCCTTGGAAGGAGAGGTGTGATATAGGTATCACATTTAAAATGGTTGAGCATCCCAAAGTCTCTTTTTCTCTATACATTGTCCAGTTGTGGGTCTCTATGTTAATTATCATCTACTGTAGAAAGAAGCTTGTCTATGAGTGTTGAGAGAGGCAGAGATCTATGATTATAGCAATATCAGGAATCACTAAGACTTATTTTATTGCTATGCTTTTTTTTAAGCAGAGAAATAGTAGTAAGTTTTGCGCTAGGTTTGTGACCTATCTAGATTTGGTTTGTCCTCTTTTCCTATTTCCTCGGTGTCTACTAGCTAACCTAGTACTCAGTGGATGATGATGTCATTCTATTTCATGTGTAGGCATAGCCTTTTGAAGGGAGTCCCTGTAGCCAGATCTCCTTCTGCCTTTTCTATGTCTGAGAAATATGATGACATCATTCTTGCTAGAAAGGACCTACTTAAAAATGAACATTAGGAAGAATACATAGATCACATAAGTGATTCTGAGAACTATTTACTCCAATGTACTAGCAAGGGTGAGTCAAAGCTGTGTTTACATCCCCACCCTATCTTAGAGAGAGGATAATGGAGAAGCGTAGAAATAAGGGAATGCAACACACATGCTTAGCTTTTACCCAGTATTACCTATCAAGTATTTTCTTTATCATTCCAAATGAAAAAATAAATAATAGAGGAACTTCCACAGAAATAAGAAACATCAGAAATGGGGAAGAAGTGTCCCAAACTAATGTTATATGTCATGCATCGTTAACTTTATCTGAGCTTTATCATGTACATTCAATATTGAAGTATTGCTTTAGCTCTATTCGCTAATACTGACAAGAGACACACAAATAGGAGGAGGTCACCACAGCACCACATCACAATGATCATAAGAAGAATGGCTGTGAGCGAATAGGCAATATGTTTCCCAGTTTGCATGTGAGGGGATCATCACACAAACAAAACTTAGGGTCAAATTTGGTTTTGTACTTAGGAAGTGAAGAAAATCAGATTCTGTAAGTTTTATTTTCATGTCCCTTGGATAGCTGTAAGAGATCCCTGGATCCCTGAGTGACTCTTGAGCAACTTTGTCAAAAACAGTTTGCACAGTGCTTCAAGCCAATCAGGACTACCAATCAAGACTCCAAATTCAGAAACTGTGTGAACATAAAAACTCGAGATCCTAAACTTTACAGTGGTATTTGGAACATGGCCTTAGAATGAGATATATATGCTAAAGAAAACAAACAGTTGTTCCTGAAGTTTAAAGCTGTGTTTTAGGAAGGTTGATAGTTTTTACTGGCTGCTTCTGAGCTTGAAAAAGTAATGAAGAATTCATCTAAAGTGATCATGTAATATTTGCTGGAACTGTTGACTGTGAATCTTTAAGGTAATGAAACCCACAGTTTTCAATTAATGTTTTGAATCATTTTTAAAACCCATCATTTGTATTATGGATTTTTATACATATATACCATTATATTTCATTTCCCCCTGCAAAATTTGACTTGCTGATCCCCTCCTCATGCTCAGGAGTCCTCTTTTCTGCTTTCACATTATGTGAGTTATAGTAGTTTTTCTTTATTTATCTGTTAAGAGCTTTTCTTCCCCATCATGGATCCTTTCTACTGTCTAAACACAGTTACACACACACACACACACACACACACACACATGCACACACACATGTGCACACACATGCACAAACAATTGTCTTCTACAAAGTGTGCATCAATATAGAAAAAAATAGAGAGAAACTACAGTGTGAATCAGAGATTGGGTTGATTTTCCCATCACCCACCTGTGTAGCTCAGGCAGCCACCCATATCTTGAGATGCCATCCTAAGGAGCTGAAATAGAAATGATCTGACTGGGAACTATTCACATGTTCTTGTCTCAGGGAAGATGCTGCAGAGACTTCAGGGGAAGCAGTTTTCCAAGGGGCATGCAGTGAGTCAATGGCACAGCCAGGATTAGAATCCAGAGGTTCTCACTCTTGGCTTAGTTAATTCCTTTAAGTAATCTCTGCAGTCCCTTTAAGCTGAATTCTGTTACTACAATGAATGTTTCGTCAGCACTTTTCATCTCTAAAATATGATTCGAGCATATGTTTCTAGTCTTCCTATCACTCCACATTTCAGAAGCAAAATCTCTGAGGCTGGTCATCATTCACCATGCACTCAGAAGCATGCTCACCCACTGGGAAAGAAAAGATGCGCCGTGACTAATTTCCTGTTTTACTTCTGCCTCTAAGGGTGTATTATCCCTACAAGAAAAGGGGGAGCTAACCTTGAACTGAACTCTGCATCATGTTCTCAGCCTTCTATCAATGAACACCTCAAGATAGACCCCCGCAAAAATTATTTGACTTTCTCAGTGAGATTCATGTAGGACTGCCTTTTAATGAGAAAAGGACAAACTTCAAGGCAGTCAGTTTTATAAATGTTTGGATTCCCACGATGTGATCTAGTGTCTAACAAATATTAGCAAATGCATAAGATAGCCTTCAGCATAATTGTAGGAAGTCCTTTCAATCTACATGTTACATGGATTTTATAACCAATTTCCAAAGCTTGGAGAATAGCAATGTGAATTTTTGGATACTGTAAAGAATTATTAGCAGTGCTCTGTTCTTACATAACAACTAAACATTTATCCCAAAAAGGATCTATAGCAAGGAGCCACCCTCTGTTTTGGAGAAGAGCAGAGTTAGATAGCTCTGGTATATAAATGTTGCTTATAAATTTCAGTCAATCCTAAGCATCTCTCTTTTTTTTGTAAAATAATGATTATAGACCAGAAAGATAATTTTTTTCTGTCTTATATGTTTGCCATAAAAGTCACAGGAGCATCACCGTGAACTATCTTGAAGGTCCCTCTTTTTTATTTTGCTTTCTGATGCATGAGACGCCTCAGAGGCTCACAATGGCCAGCAACTCCTCACCTATGCGAGATCGACTGCCTCTTTCAATCCTGAGCACAGGCTCTAGGTTATCCACTGGCATGTAACTTCTCATGACAGGAAGCTGAATTATCCAGTGCCTTTCTGTCTCCCCTGTGGGGTCAGGGCTCCTCTTTCCCCTTTCAGTTCAGTTCCCCTTGTTATCTGTGTAACACTTAGCAAAAGATAACAGACTAAACCAAGTGTAGAGATAATGAAATATAAATTAGTAGGTTTTCTAGCCTTTATCCAAAGCCTTGTCAGAGTGTATTATCTGATAGATGGAGTTCAGAGGAAGTCAGTTAAATTTCCCCTTATCAGAAACTGAGTGTGAAGTGTGGTAATGTTGCTAAGTGCAGAACAAAAATCTTTCTCTTTTGCATCCCACGACTGCTCCAGGCAACATTCTTGGAAACCTCTGACTAGGAAGGAATAGAAGACCCTGAGATATATACAGTGTGACAAGCCAGGAGGCTATGCTTCTCCAGTAACCATCCTATGAACGGCAGTCGCCTGTGGCAGTGACATTACCACACTTTGCTCAACTTCAGAAAGGGAAATTTAACTGACGACTGCTATGAACTGAAGCCACAGCCTAAACCAGATAATACACCCTGACAATACTGTCAGGCAAAAAAGGATGTGTTCCCATTGATTTCATTGCATTAGAGACATGCTACCCTGAGCAGTGCGTGTTTGGGGGTATACTGTGCACACTGTGGGAATATCAAAGACCATGCACACTGATTGAGGCAGAAGCAGGCCTCCAAAAGAGAACAAGTGGCCAGACTGAAATATGCTGCATTTGGCAAGGCAGTGAAAGCAACAATATTAGTGGAGATTTTAACTTGATTTTTCCATCAGTATCAACTATTATATTTTGGATTTATTTGAAGCAGTAAGTTAAATGAATAGCATCTCTGATATAGAAAGTTATTCTGCACACTGCAAAGGAGAAATGTAAACACCAACCCAGTCGCAATGTCTTTGATCTACAATCGTGACCTGCCTGCAAGATATGTTAACGTAACAAATTTTTGGGAGTGACCAATCAATATCTGATTTGACCCAAAGGCCCATTTCATGATATTTAACCCATACCTCATGCTGCTTGGGTGACCAAGAACCTGAGACTAGATAGTCCCAAAATCTAGGGAAAAATAAATACTAATACTCTTAAAAACAGACAAACAACAACAACAACAAAATTGCTACAACCGCAGTGATAAAATGGCATCCTGCTATACTCATAGATTAGTGCCTTGTTCAGCTATCACCAGAAAAGCTTCCTCCCGCAGCAGATGTGAACAAATACACACACCCACAGCCAGGAATTATGCAGAATGAGAGACTTCGGAACACTCAACCCTAAATAAGATGTCTCCATCATATCTTTCCCAATGGGACTCTGGGAAGCTCTAGTAAGAGGAGGCAGAAAGAGTGTATCTTAGCCATTGTTCTATTGCTGTGCAGAGACACCATGATCATGGCAACTCTTATAAAAGGAAAGCATTTCACTGAGAGCTTAATTACAGCTTCAGAGACTTAGTTCATTATGATTAGTCATCATGGCAGGGGTATGAAGGCAGGCAGGTATGGTGCTGAAGAAGTAGGTAAGAATTACATCCTTTCTCTTAGGTTGAGAGGACAGAGAGAGAGCACCACTTGGCCAGGTGTGGACTTTTGAAATATGAAAGCCCATTCTCAGAGACGCACTTCCTCCTCCAGCAAGGTCACACCTAATCCTTGTAATTCTAACAGTGTTCCACTCCCCATTGACTGAGCATTTAAATATATGAGCCTATGGGGGTCGTCCTTATTCAGACCACCACAAAGTATAAGAGCCAAAGGGAAAGGGGAAAAGCAAGGCATTCGATATCTACAAGATTCACACACACATGAACTCAGAGGCAGAGACAGGTCTGCACCAGATGGAGTCCTAGAAGAGAAAGAAGTAAACTCATGCTCCGAGAACCTATCTCCGATTGACAGCCACTTACAAATAAAAATTGAGTTTCTTCCAAGAGAGTCTCACTGGGGAAACAAAGTTCTCTTACAGGTAGGCTGCATTCCCAGCAGCAGACAGTTGACACAAAACACATTCAATGGCATGTTTGGAGTTTCCTTGTCTCATAATGCCCTGTGAGGGCTCTTTATTTAAAAAATTCTTTATATTTTCTTCTCTCCCTTTGCCTTCCGGTCCTTTGTGTATATTTTATGACATCCAATTTAGCGTTTTTATGGAATTCCTGAGTATACAAACAAATGTGTCTCTGATTCTTGTGCCTTCTCTTGGCCTCTTTTTCTTCTGTTTGTTTGTCCAATTCTGATGTGTTAGCTTTCATTTTATCCTATTGTATTTTAGTGTAGTATCATCTCATATAAGTCTGTTTGTTTTCTAATAAGAAACAGGGAAGGGGTAGATCCAGATGGAAGTGGAGGAACAGAGGAACTGGGAGGGTTGAAAGAAGGGAAAACCATAAACAAGATATGCTTTGTGAAAAAACATGTTTTCTTTTTCTTTTTTGGTTGGTTTTGATTTTTGTTTTTATTTATTTTTTGAGACAAAATTTCTCTATGTAGTTCTATTTCAGAACTCACTGTATAGACCAGGCTGACCTCAAACTCAGAGATCCGCTTGCCTCTGCCTCCTGAGTGCTGGGACTAAGCGTCAGAACACGGCTTCGTAAAGTACTTCTCATATTTGGCCTGTAGAGGAACTGAACCCACGACACTAGAGTTATTATCAACACACTCTAACCAATTAGCTTTTATTGTCAATAAAAGGGGAAAATAGGTAGAGTAACCACTCTAGAATTGACTAAATTAAGTTCTTCATTTACGTTAGAGATGTTAATGATTTTAGATATGGATTTTCTTAATAAATTGGGAGTAATAAAAAAGAGGAGGAGGAAGAGATCAAGTCAAGGAAAATATCTGCTATGCGAAATTTATAACTACAAAAATGTTTGAAAAATAGATAATTTTTTAGAAAAATTTTATTATTAAGCCAGGCGGTGGTGGTGCACGCCTTTAATCCCAGCACTCGGGAGGCAGAGGCCAGCCTGGTCTACAAGAGCTAGTTCCAGGACAGGCACCAAAACTACAGAGAAACCCTGTCTCGAAAAACAAACAAAAAAGAGAAAAAATTTTATTATTGTTTTTCTTGTAAAAAGTCATCAGTATTTTTTACATATTTCTCTCAAATAATCCAATATTCATGTTGTATGAATTTGGAAAAAAACAAAATTATTAACACACCATCACAAAAGCAAAAAGAATGAAAATGTATTGCATAATTTATATCTTGACAAATCACACAATTTTTTTTAAATGTGACTATCACTTGTGCCTACACTATAGCTTGGAAGAGCAAAGAAAGAAATGGAATAGAATGCTTTTATGTGTCACAAGCTTGAAAACAATAAACTCAAAACCATACTAAGATGCAAGTTAAGGAATTTGGTTGCTGATATTTTTATTAAAAACAAGAGCTAGGCAGATGGTGGTGGGCATGCCTTTAATCCTAGTACGTGGAAATCCACCTAGACAGGTGGATTTCTGTATGTTTGAGGCCAGCCTGGTCTACAAGGGGAACCTTGTCTTGAAAAACCAAAATAAATAAATAAATAAGAGCAAAACAGTAACTAATTCAGTGTTTCTAGACTTTCCTGCTACATATCTTTTATTGCAAATTCTTCCATACACAACTGTGAAAGATCATTTATCTCTCCATCACTCTTATCTCAACAATTTCACTTTTGAATTTTTTTTCTCCTTATTTGAACAGTCTGGATTCTGGACTTGACCATTTCTTTAAACTGCTACCCATTGACATATGAGTGAACACCAGCATTTCAGTCATCCTCATCTTCATCTGCATCCTAAATTTTGTCTAGTGCTCTCTATTCATGGACTCTTTTACATAAGTAATCATATGGTAAGAAGATTCTTGTTTGTTATCACTGATTCATGTAAGTAATATTTTTCTCAAATACAGTCCACCTTCTTCATCCACTTTTAAAGCATGTCATGAATATGAAATGACCATAACCTACTTCATGGAAGGCCAAAAGGCCCACTGAACAAGGGCACTAGAAGGAATGGAACAGGAGTTTCTCCTTGAGCTCTTGAACCATATTTTTCTACCACTTGCGGTGCTTTTATCTCGTTGTTCCGTACTGGAGGTGCTGCATTGCTCTTTTTCATATTAGTGCCTGCTTTTTCTTCTATGCTTTTTGATTTCTATTTTTTTGTGTGTTGTGTCTGTAGTTAACACAGCATAGCCAGATCTTTCTTAAATCCACTGTGTGTTCCCTTTTTAAACATTTTGATCACTGCTGTAGCAGAGGTTCCTTCGGTGCCTTTTCTTATGGGCTTTATACCCATCCTCACCCCTAGACTTTCAACAAATTATTCTTTATACATAGCTTGAAATTTTCAATTCTGTACAAATGAGGACATTGGCCATTACATTTTGAGTCAACACATTAAAATGTTAAGAGCATTTAGGTCACACTCTGTAACCTCTTTCCTGATCTCTAGTCTGCCAGTCTCTGTCACTATTTTTAGTCCATACACCTTGCAAGTGAAGAGGATAATTTTGTTTTTGCTACTTGATTTTATTTTTTGGATTGTGCCTAAGCAGAGGAGAAGGTCTTTGTGTGGTACTGTGGCAGTGTTTCGGAAGTGGACTGCCAAACACGTGAGCCCCAAGGGAATCTAAAGACAAAAATCCTCTTCCTGTGAAACCCTCCATTTGTTGCTAATCAGCCTGTATGATCAGCTTACAAACATGCTAGAAATTTAGCAGATCATATATTTTCCACATAGGCAATAATAGTTGCAATAGGTATGCCCAATTGGCAAGCAATTTTTCATCCATAGTCTTAAAAGAAAAGGCGCAGAAGCAAACCCCTCAATTTGCTCCATCTGTTATGGTCACGCAACTGTGTTATTTTTCCTCCCTTTCCCACAGATCAACAAGCTAGACCTAACCACCTCGCTACAAAATAAGTAAATAAATAAATAAAAGGATGAAAGACGCTCCTCTGTGAACTGAAGCTTCAGTTGAGATGCCTGATACTGGCTGATGTTCTGAAATTAGCATGAAACAGCACCAGAGGAAACAGAGGGATTCTTCCCTGTTGTACAAAGGACCCTGTGAACTTTCCAAATGCCTGAGATCTCATTACCGACAACATTCTTTTTGCCCTCCAAGTTTTTACACAGTGACCTATGGCTTCCACTGGAGCCAAGATGCAGATTTTTCTCTCTAGCGAAATAGCATGAACAGAGTGAAGAGTGGAGTCTTTAAGGAAGCAAGCTGTGCACCACCGACATAATTAGGGGAGCTGCTTGGGAAGAAAGCGGTGGACATCTAATGAGCTAGCAAGGATAAGGTGAAAGCGAGAGCATGGGTATGTCGCAGAAAGCTCTGTTTGAGTTTTCCTTTAGGTAGGCTCAAAACAAAAATATTAAGCCTGCTGAAACCCTTCCAGAGTTTGGGGATTAAAAGCTCTAAGGAAGCTTACGCCACTGTGGAAAGGGAAGAGAGGAGCGCGTCGGCCGTCAGGAGCTGTTTCTGATTATTACTCTTTTGACCCACATTCACTTCAGAGAGCAGCATCAGTGTCAGCAGGAACAAGTCTCAGAAAAATTTTTTAATGATTTCAGTAGAGAACACAGGATTTTAGGCAGACCATGTGATATATCATCACCAGAGCTCAAGAAAGAGTTTTGAAACAAGGATCTAATTTCAAAGGAGAAGCCATCACAAAAACCGGGACTCTGAAGTCAGTGTATGGTAAAGCTTCCCTAATCTCGTAGGAATCCCATAGCAACTGTGAGACTCTGGGCATATTACAAAACATCTTTGACTTTCCAGTTCAAGGTATGAAGATGATACCAAACCATGAGGGCATCTACTTCCAGAATTCATTCTTAATCACTACGAATAAGTCTGTCTCTCTATAGAAATTCAACAATTAGCAATTCTATCTGAGATATTTTTACTAGCAGTGCACATGAATGTATATTCATTCTGGGTATAGGTGTATATGTATGGATTATGTATTTATGCCTTGTTAATCATGAGCTTTTTGACGACAGA
This sequence comes from Microtus ochrogaster, assembly GCF_000317375.1. Taxonomy (NCBI): domain Eukaryota; kingdom Metazoa; phylum Chordata; class Mammalia; order Rodentia; family Cricetidae; genus Microtus; species Microtus ochrogaster. The sequence continues at coordinate 544,112 of NW_004949150.1, forward strand.
AAAATCAGTAGGTTTTTGTGGAATTTTAACATGTACCTTCTAATAACTTTGCTTCTTGTCAAAAATTAAGTATGTGCCAGATCCACTTTGGTTCTTTCCTTAAGAGACTAAAGGACATCGCCCTCCCAAATGGAGACTTCCTTGTCTACTGGCTTCTACAGGGGCTCCTTGTCAAACACGTGGAGCTAAAATATCCATCTGTGGCAGTTCTATTTCCAGATTTTGAGGAGGCCCCACACTGATTTCCATGGTAGCTCTACCAGTCCACACTCTTTAGCAAATTTCCCATAAAATCAACAGCATTTGCTCTCATCTGATTGTGACATAATTCTATCTGGGGTGAGATGCAATTTCAAAACATGTAGCTCAGGCCATCTCTCTTTCATCTTTCAATGTAATTTCCTTGTTGTGTGTATTTATTATTTGAATTACAAGCATAGTGTGAGTTGTTCCCTTTCTGGCCGTGACTAGAACTAACTCTCTCTCTCTCTTTCTCTCTCTCTCCTCATTTTGGAAATTTTTTTCTATGGTTTTATTGAAAATATGCTTTATGTCGTTGGCAAGGGGTTCTTCTTATATGCCTATGACAAATATTTTCCTTACCATCATAGTGTTTACAAATATTGTGTAATCTTGTGTGCTTCAATTATACGATTAAAATGTATTGTCTTTAACTGAATGTTTGAATTCCTCTAATTCCTCTACCTTACCAAGTCTGTCTTCCATAAGATCCATTCTATTGCTGAGGCTCTCCACTGAGATTCTTTTTGTTTTGGGATTTTTTTTTTCATTTTCAGAATCCTTTCAATTTGGTTTTTTTATATCGTAAGATGATGTCTCTATTTTCCTTCGCTGTTTTTTGGATTCTTCAGAAGATTTTCCGTGCCCCTTTAAATTTGTTCACTCATTTATTCACATCATGCTTGAGAACCCTGACATGTTTGTAATTCTTCTTTAAAAGTCTTTCTATGTAATTTCTTCAAAGTCACTGTCATTGGCATAATTACCCAGAGTATTGAAAAACTAAATATGCCCCAGAAGCAGAAAACATGGGTTCACTTGCCTATCTGGGTCCAGTGTGGAAGTGTGCATAGGAAACAGGGTTTTAAGAGACATTTTGCCTTTTACCTGTCAGGATCTGGTGAAGGGTGGTTATGTGTGCCCCAAGAAGCAGGCGTTTCTGGGGAAGCAGAGAGATCTCTTATTTGTTTGCAGATGAGTGATGGCTGGATTATGGGTGTCAGAGTCCTGGGACTCAATGTCTTTCTGCACCATTTGTAGGAAGTGAGGAGGAGGAGGAGGAGAAAAAAGATGGTTTTGGGTCAGATGTATGCTGCCTGAGTACTGACATGGAACATAGATATACCTTTTTTAGGAGATTTCTGGACTGGCCAGATGGAACAGCCCATGAAAGCACCTGCTGTGCAAGCCTGGCAATGTCATGTCAGTCCCTGGGGCCCATAGTGGAAGGAGGACAATGACTCTAGATCTGCGTTACCTCACTCAGGATTTTTTTTTTTTCCATTCCCATATCTTTGCCTGCAAATTTCATCAGGTCATTTTTTTTTATTTTTTAAAACTACATTGTTTATTCTTTTATACATTGGTTTTTGAAAGGACAAGAGTCAGTTTATCTATATGGGCCTATTGGTAAATGGAAATAATATTTTTCTTTTTTAATTGAATGTATTTAATCACTACATATATTTTTTTATTTATTCTTGTCTTATACATTGCATTCCAACTGCAGCTTCCATTTCTCCTAGTTCTCCCCATCTCCCCTTTCCTCCAGATCATGTCGTTTTTTTTTTAACAGCTTAATAATAGTCCACAAGAGTAGGAATTAACTGTAAATAGACCTGAGTAAATTTTTCAAAGTGATAGGAAAATTGTGGAAATGTGGAACTGGCTGAATTATGTTGAAAAAGACACTAAAAGCCACTGAACTGTATCACTGCAGTGTGTGAATATTATATCGAATCCATGACATCTAAGTAAAGTTGTGAAATCTTGATTCCACACTTGGAATGCTGAGGCAGGATGACTGAATGTTCAAGAGCAGGTTTATTACATTTCAAGACACTGCTTTTAAAAGGGCTAAAGGAAACAGAACATTTTAAAAATATATCACAAAAGTGGCAGTTTAAAACACTGAGGACAATGCTTGGGGTAAGTTTTCTTTTACAGAGAGAGGAACAGAAAAGAATTGAAAGAAAAAAATAATAACCATGTATATGAAACCTGTCATTTCCTTTGCTTGCCTGAAACATAAATTTAATTGGAAAGGATGGAGGAAGATGAACTAATGATCAAAGCAGCATGTAGCCTGTAAAAGAATAAAAATAAAGATGATAAAATTAAAAAGTCTATGAGAAAATACATCTTTAGGACTGTTCTATCCAACAACATTAAATAATATATAGAGATCAAGTACTAAGGGGTTGAAAAAAACATATTGGCTTTGGCAGTTGGAATCTAATTGGTGAAGTTCAACACAAGAAACTAAAAATAATAATAATAATAATAAAATAAAGATAAAAGCATAAAAATAATTAAAGGGAAAATGTAAAGTAGTAAATTAAGAAGCTAGGGCTTAGGGGAAAAAGAGATTTATTATAAAGTTAAAAATCCATATTTCAATCTATGGAGATAAAGAAAAAGAATATAATAACAGATCCTGATAATAAGCTCTTTAATATTCTAAGAAATAGAAAATTAAAATGCTAAATAATATTAGAAAATACAGCTAACATTACAGAAAAATAAATTTCAAAGCAGACTGAAGATAGTATTCAAAAATTATAATCACCATGTAGAAAGTATGAAAAATTTTGAGTTGATTCTAAAATTTTGATGAGCTGAGGCTGTCCCTTCACAACATTTAAATTACAAAAAAAGAAAAGAAAAACATCTTCATGATGTAAAGTTTCTAACACATTAAAAAAATATTTGAATTTAGAAAATTGATGTGAGTCTATGTCCTATTTTCAAAAATGTTTGGATAGAAACTTAAGTTACTTATAATAGCTTCACTTTTCAGTTTATTCTGAGTAGTCTAAACTCAAACATCTCTACCACTCTGTGGTTCTGTAGCCTTAAGGAAGTTATTCAAATTATTTAAAAAGAGAGAGGAAGTTGTACAGCAGTTTTGCCTGATTGAAAGTTTCAATGGCAAATAAATTATAGACAAAATCAATAAGTAATATTTTTTCATCCTTGAGCTGAACTCTGAGCAAATAAAACAAAAGTCCCTGGGTGATTTGAATCTTGGGTTAAAAGCAATATAATGTAAAAATGCACTCTTTACTTGTTTGTATTAGTCAAATCAACTTCAGGAAATAATCGGGCTTGAGCTTAGAAAACTTATGGAAATAATAGATAAGAAGAAAACAAATTTCACAGAAGGGACTCAAAGTGACTAATGAATATAATCACAAATTTGGAGGAATAACGAAGAAACACTAAATGTTGAAATAATGAGAACTATTGAGATGTTAATAGTTTCTACATAATTTTATCAACAAATCCAGAGAAAGTTTTTATTTACTTGAGGCAGGAATTTTTCTGATGTTTCCATGGAATTCCAAGAAGTATAGATGTTAACAGTAAAATAGGATGTGTTTGGATTTGTTTCATATAAATTTCTTGATGATGACTCTTACAAACCAAATACTAGGGGAAATTAAAGCTCACCTAGTCATCGAGAGAGAGAGAGAGAGAGAGAGAGAGAGAGAGAGAGAGAGAGAGAGAGAGAGAGAGGCCTGTGCTGTTTTGCCTTTGGCTAATATTAATTCAGGAAGATGAAGGTCAGAATAGGTAGGTTTTTAGCATAGATAAAATCTACTACTAGGTCCTTGGACAGCAGAGGAGAGGGTGCCTGAACTGGCCTTGTCCCATAGAGGGAGAAGATGACCAAGGAAGTCAGGAGTGCGAGGGGTTGGTCCACCCACCGAGACGGTGGGACTGAACTAATTCATGGAAGTTCACCAAATCCAACTGGACGGGGTCTGAACGAGCATGTGATCAAGCCATACTCTCAGAATTTGGCTGACAATGGGGGCTGACTGAGAAGCCATGAATAATGGCACCAGGACTTGTTTCTACTGCTTATACTGGCTTTTTGGGACCCTAGTCTATTTGAATGCACACCTTCCTAGGCCTGGATGAAGAGGGGAGGGCCTTGGACTTCTCATAGGGCAGGGTACCCTGCCATCTCTTAAGACTGTAGGGGGAGTGAGGCGGGGGAGTGGGGGAATGAGAGGGGAATGGGAGGAGGGGAGGAAGTGGAAATCTTTGAATGGAAAAACTGTTGCAGGAGGTCCTTCCGCTCCTCCAGTCTATAGCCGCTGAGATACCAGCCCATTGGGGCGCGGTCTCTCTCCCTTTAAAAAAAGCGGCCACTTCCCTCTTCTCTCTCTCTCTTCATTTCCTGCTCCGCTTCTGGTGATTAGACTCCCTTCCTGGTTGCCCAGAGGGCTGTTGTCTGGGATGGTAATCTGTAAGTTTTTTTTCCCCTTTAAATAAATACCACCCTATTAATCATAAAAAAGAGGAATGGTGGGATAATAGATTTATAATTGTGAGTAACTGTTTTTAGACAAATATATTGGTATCGATTCTTGTATATTGATACAAAGTTAAATTATATTGACTATTGTATGCATGCATGTTTCTACCTCTGTTTAAAACATTTTTATGTATTGACATATATTGTATTGATATATATATAGTATATATTTACCATATTGCAGTGTACATTTCTACCTCTGATTAAGATATTTATATATTGTTTGTGTATTGATATATATTTACCATACTGCAATGTATATTTGTACATTGTTTATATTTGGAGGTCATTGTCCTCATTTGTTTCACAGTCATTTATTGTCTTAGTCTTTAAGTTAGATAGATATTGAGAATTATATAGATTAATAGTCATCTAAGTTTGTCATTTATAATTAGACTAATCGGGTTCTTTAGATATATAGAGATTATACTCAGTATAGATAGATAATCTTCAACTTCTTCAAAGAGCTGTAGAAAATGGCCTTTAATCTAATTCAGAGTTTTGTGGTAGTGAGACACAATTGCTCCTGGCAACACCGCTCTATTCCTGAGAGAATGTTGAGCACCAAAGACACTCCACCTGGAGCCTTTCTTTTTGGCAGAACTGGCCTTTGGGCAAAGAAATGCCCATACCTTAACCACTGACAGAGATACAGAGCATGCATCAATGGATAAAACAGGACTGCCATATCCTGCCAAGACAGGGTAAGATAGTTTTGAAAAGTTGCTTGCCTTTGAAAATGGTATGTCAGTTATGTTAGGCCTTAGCCAAAGTTGGTTGCTTCAACGTTGCTAACATGACTTTGGGTGATTGCCCAGGTAGCTAGTTGTCTCTGTGATTTGGTGCATGTTTTGGAAGTTGTTTTACTGAACTTCCTAATTACCCAGGTAACATTATTTCCCTTCTCAGATCTTCGATGGGGTTGAAGACTATATAAATGTAGTTACTTTTCTCTCATGACTTGGCCAAGTTATTTATTATACAAGACCTAAGCTAGTTAGAATAGGATATTTGTACTTATTGTATATAATTTCATAGTAGGTTTAGTACTCTCTTACTTAAACAAAAGAAGGAGGTGTTGCGGGAGGTCCTTCGGCTCCTCCAGCCTATAGCCACTGAGATACCAGCCCATTGGGGCGCGGTCTCTCTCCCTTTAAAAAAGCGGCTACTTCCCTTCTCACCACTCTTCACTTCCTGCTCCACTGGCGACTAGACTCCCTTCCTGGTTGCGCAGAGGGCTGTTGTCTGGGACGATGATCTGTAAGTTTTTTTCCCTTTAAATAAATACCACCCTATTAATCATAATTCCAAACTGGTGTGGCATTGTTTGTGACTTATGCCTTCATATATATATACATATATATATACATATATATGTATATATATATGAAAAAGAATTTTAAAAAATTACTATTAACATAGAGCATCTTCTAGAAACCCCAACTTAAACATTCAGTATTGTGTGACTCCATATATCAATTCCTTAGAGATTAGGTTCCAATGTTTTCAAAATAAGGAAGATATCTTTTTCAGGACATTGCTGTTAAATATATAGATACAAGTCTCATATTATATTTTGTGCACCTCTTAGTAAGCATTCAAAAATATCTGATTAGATATAATTGTACTTTTTGCAAGTCCTCAGATTTCTAGTTACTCACCATGTAAACTTTAATACATTTGCTCCCACACAGAGAATAAAACAAAAAATATAAAGTATGCTTATATTTCCCAGTGGAAATGTTTCAAAAGCTTTCTTATGAAATTGTTCATTAAAATTATATTTCAGTCTGTCATTCTGTTTAAAGAACTTTTCTATCACAATAAATCTGAATAAGCATTACATCCTAATAAATACAAAAACATCATGTGTGAAAATTAAAATTAAAAAAGAGATACCATAATAAAGGATAGCTGTTCTTTACTTTTTCAAATGCCTTCAGATTTGATATTTTTAAGATTAGTGTCAAGGGTTTACTAACTACTTAGGGAAACTCAGTGTATACTACATATATCTCAGTTTTCTATACACTGGCTATGTGGAATATGTTGCCTCTAAATAACAGGAGTCAAGTACCAAAATATCTTGGACTTGGAGGAAGGCCAGTATTGGCTGAAGCAATAAACTCTTGCCAGAAATTTAGAGACCACCAGGAGCATTGGATAAATTAATCATCTATTCCTATATATGACTTCTTGCAGAAACCCTACATGCCACCCATTCAGTGAGTCAGATGCTGTTTAGATCAAAATCCCTAGCATGGCTTCAGAGAATGTATTAAGGGAAAAGAGAGAAGCCTGTTTCTTGCTTATACACCCCCAAAGTTTCTCATTATGCTTGCTCTTTATAATTTAGATGTGCAATGCATAGCACAGCTGAAAATGAAGGTCACTATCTAGATGCATCTTTGTTTTCCTTCATACTTCTGCTCTCTACCTCGACTGAGTGCCTACTAAATCCCACCATGCCATTGCTTCACTATTTGTGGCATGTTTTTAATTATTATTTTAGTGCATCAACTTCCTTCACTTCCCTTTCCATGCTAAACTTGGAAATCAAATCAGAATTAACTAATGATTTAGAGATGTCAGAGTGATCAAATATGGAAAGAGAGAGGAAGTCAATAAAATCTGACAATATTTATAAATAGAGGGAAGTGGAGAAATAGCAGAGAAATGAGAAAGACAGATAGTTCTGTATGCCTCAACACATCCATTCCTGTTCCATATGTTGCAAATCACCTCTAGCAATTTCCCACACTGCAGTAAAAGATGGTGGGAAGCAAAGGGTTTCCGAAGACACCAAAAATTTTCACTGGTTCTCACCTCTACTTCACCAGCCCACATTTAGAAAAATAGAAGCACTCAACAGCAACCAAGGGCTCACTTGGACTGCCTGTTTCTCCTCCAGGCCTGATGTCTAGGCAGATTTTTCCCCAGCCTATGGAAGTGTTTTAGCAATAATTTGATGATGGTTTCTTTTCACACTCTCCTACTAAAAAAGGAATTCACAGAAATTGGTGGGTGTTATCAGTGACATTTTCACGGGTGTTGAGAAATGAATATCACAATGAATTTCAGAGTAAGTTCCTTAACTTGTTTAGTTCACCAAGTGTTTCCCATGAGGCACAGTCTAAGTTTGTTAAATAAAAACATTCAAGTTCCTAAATCATAAGCACTAAACTCAAACCTTTATATTAATGTTGTCCCCATGTACTTCAACATCATTTTTTTACGTTAAACTCTTTATCTTACCCTCTACTATTCATATACTTGGCGACTTCTCCTGTTGTCTGAATGTTATTTATTATATGTATGTGTGTGTTATATAGTAAAAAATATGTTTATCAAGGCATATTGACTTTGTATATTTAAAGATTTCTTTGTTTTTGTTTTACATCATGTGTGTTTGTCTGCATGTATGTATGTGCATTTCATACTTGCAGTGTTCACAGAAGTCAGAAGAAGACACTGCATCGCTTTGTGCTGGAGTTATGGATGATTGTAAATCATGTGGATGCTGGAAACTGAACTTTTGTCCTTTTTTATATTTTTTAAAAATGCCAATCCAAGTTCCTACTCCCTCCCCTCCTCCTATTCCGTCCATACACACTCTCAACGCACCACCTCAGAGAGGGTAAGGCACATTGCTTTGTGTAAGGTCCAAGGCCCTCCCTACTATATCTAGGCTGAGCAAGGTGTACATTCAAAGAGAATGGGTTCCCAAAATGCCAGTCCATGCAGTAGGGATAAATTCTCATTCCATTGCCCCAGCCATGCAACTGTCAACCACATTCAGAGAGACTAGATTGGTCCTATGCTTGTTCCTTCCCAGTCCAACTAGGGTTAGTGAGCTCCCATTAGAGCAGGCACACTGTTTCCGTGCATGAACCCATCATGATCTTGATCTCTTTGTTCATATTCTCATTCCTCCCACTCTTCAACTGGATTTTGGAAGTTCAGTCCTGTGCTCCGATGTGGGTCTCTGCCTCTGTTTCTATCAGTTTCTGGATGAAGTTTCTATGGTAAAATTTATGATGTTAATCAGTCTGACTACAGAGCAAATCAAGATCAGGCCTCCTCTCCTCTATAGCTTAGGGTCTTGTGGATTCCTGGGAATTTCTCTAGAGCCAGGGTTCTGCTAACCTTATAATGGCTCTCTCGATCATGATATCTCTTTCCTTGCTCTCATCTCTGGCCTTTCTCCATCTCAACCATCCCATTCCCTCAAGTTCTCCTCAACTCTCCCCTTTTACCTTCCTCTTCCCCTTCCACCATCCCTTCTCCCCCTACTGCCATGCTCCCAATTTTGTCAGGCGATCTTGTCTGTTTCCAATTTCCAGGTGAATCTATATATGTTTTTCTTTGAGTTCAACTTATTACTTAGCTTCTCTAGGATCATGAACTATAGGCTCAATGATCTTTATTTATAGCTAGTATCTACTTGTGAATGAGTACATAACATATTCATCTTTGTGGGTCTGGGATACCTCACTCTGGGCAGTATTTTCTAATTTTATCCATTTGTATGTAAAATACAAGATGTCATTGTTTTTTACTGCTGAGTAGTACTCAAATGCATATATATTCCACACTTTCTTCATCCATTCTTCCATTGAAGGACATCTAGGTTGTTTCCGGGTTCTGGCTATTAAAAATAATGCTGCTACGAACATGGTTGAACAAATGTCTTTGTAGTATGATTGAGCATCTTTTAGGTATATGCCCAATAGTAGTTTCCCTAGATCCTGAGGTAGGTTAATTCCCAATTTTATGAGAAACTACCATACTGATTTCCAAAGTCATTGCACAAGTTTGCACACCCACCAGCAATGGGTGAGTGTTCTCCTTATTCCACATCCTCTCCAGCATAAGCAATCATAGGTGTTTTTTATTTTAGCCATTCTGACAGGTGTAAGATGGTATTTCAGATTTGTTTTGATTTGCATTTCCCTGATGGCTAAGGATGTTGAATATTTCCTTAAGTACTTTTGGTCTAGTTCTGTACTCCATTTTTAATTGGGTTATTTAGAATTTTAATTTCTAATTTCTTAAGTTCTTTATATATTTTAGAGATCAATGCTTTGTCTGATGTGGGATTGGTGATGATCTTTTCCCAATCAGTAGGATGCCATTTGTCTTATTGACTGTGTCCTTTGCTTTACAGAAGCTTCGCAGTTTCAGGCAGTCCCATTTATTTATCGTTGCTCTCAGTGTCTGTTCTACTGAGGTTATATTTTGGAAGTGGTCTCCTGTACCCATGCATTGAAAACTATTTTCTCTTCTATCAGGTTCGGTGTGGTCGATTTATATTGATTGAGGTTTTTAATCCATTTGGACTTGAGTTTTGTGGATGGTGATAGATTCAGATCTATTTTAATTCTTCTACATGTGACATCCAGTTATGCCATCAACACCTGTTAAAGATACTTTCTTTTTACATCATATAATTTTAGCTTCTTTGTCACAAATCAGGTGTTCATAGGTGTGTGGATTAATATTCAGGTCTTCAATTTGATTCCATTGCTAATCCTCTCTGTTTTTATGTCAATACCAAGCTGTTTTCATTACTGTAGCTCTGTAATAGAGTTTGATGTCAGGGATGGTGATGCCTCTGGAAGTGACTTTATTGTACATGATTGTTTTGGCTATCCTGGGTTTTTTGTTTTTCCATATGAAGTTGATTATTGTTCTTTCAAGGTCTGTGAAGTACTGTGTTGGGATTTTGATGGGTATTGCAGTGAATCTATAGATTATTTTGGTAGGATTGCCATATTTACTATGTTTATCCTACCTATCCAAGAACATGGGAGATCTTTCCATTTTCTGCTATCTTCTTCAATTTCTTTCTTCAAAGACTTAAAGTTTTTGTTAAATAGGTCCATCACTGCTTTGATTAGTGTTACTCAAGATATTTTATGTTATTTGTGGCTATTGTGAAAGGTGATGTTTCTCTCATTTCCCTCTCAACTTCTTTATCATTTGTATATAGGAAGACTACTGATTTTTTTGAATTGATCTTGTATCCTGCCACATCACTGAAGATATCTATCAGCTATAAGAGTGTTCTGGTACAGTTTTTTGGGTTACTTATATATACTATTATATCATCTGCAAATATTGAAAGTTTGACTTATTCCTTTACAATATGAATCCGCTTGATCTCTTTTTGTTTTCTAATTGCTATCACCAAACTTCAAGGATTATGTTGAAGAGATATGGAAAGAGTGGACAGCCTTGCCTTGTTACTGATTTTAGTAGAATTGCTTTGAGTTTCTCTCTATTTAATTTGATGTTAGCTGTTGGTTTGCTGTAGATTGCTTTTATTATATTTAGATATGTTCCTTGTATCCTGATCTCTCCAAGAAGGGGTGTTGGATTTTGTCAAATGCTTTTTCAGCATCTAATGAAATTACCACATGGTTTTGTCTTTCAGTTTATTTATATGATGGATATACATTGATAGATTTTCGTATGTTGAACCAGCCCTACATCACTTGGATGAAGCATACTTGATCATGGTGGATTATAATTTTTTGATGTGTTCTTGGATTCATTTTTCCAGTATTTTACTGAGAATTTTTGCATCCATGTTCACTAGTGAGATTGGTCTGTGATTCTCTTTTTTGTTTGAGACTTTGTGGGGTTTTGTTATGAGGGTAACTTATAAAAAGGGTTTGGTAATGATCCTTCTCTTTCTATTATGTGGAACACGTTGAGGAGTATAAGTATTAGCTCTTCTTAAAAGTTCTCATAGAATTCTGCACTAAAACCATCTGGCCCTGGGATTTTTTTGGTTGAGAGGTTTTTGATGATAGTTTCTATTTTCTTGCAGTTTATACGTCTATTTAAGTTACTCACCTGGTCTTAATTTATTTTTGGTATATGGTATCTATCTAAAAATTATCCATTTCTTTTACATTTTCCAATTTTGTGGAGGACATGTTTTTGAAGTATGACCTAATGATTCTCTAAATTTCCTCAGTGTCTGTTATTACATCCCCACTTTTCATTTCTGATTTTGTTAATTTGGCTGTTTTCTGTCTACCTTTATATTAGTTTGGATAAGAGTTTGTCTATCTTTTTGATTTTCTCAAAGAACCAGCTCTTTGTTTCATTGATTCTTTATATTGTTTTCTTTGTTTCTATTTTGTTGAGTTAAACCCAGAATTTCATTATTTCCTATTTTCTACTCCTCCTAAGTGAGTCTGGTTTTGTTGTTGTTGTTGTTGTTCTAGAGCTTTTAGGTGTTCTGTTAAGTCATTAATGTGAGCTTTCTCCATTTCTTTATGTGGGCACTTAGGGCCATGAACATTCCTTTTAGCACTGCTTTCATAATACCTCATAGGTTTGGATACATTGTGCTTTCATTTTCATTGAATTAAAGAAATCTTTAATTTTTTTTCCTTATTTCTTCCTTGACCCAGGGGAGGTTCAGTAGTTCACTGTTCAATTTCCATGAGTTTGTAGGCTTTCTGAGAGTAGTATTGTTGTTAAATTCTAACTTTA
>NW_004949150.1:557811-559811 GCF_000317375.1 Microtus ochrogaster
TCCATTTCATTAAGGGAGTTTTTCATTTCCTCTTTAAAGGTCAGGTCTCCATCACAAGATCACACCACTAGTTAGGGAACTATAGGATTTCAACAACTGTAGAGGGAGAAAGAGTGTCTTCTTCGGGGGAAAAAAAAGCCCCCTATTTTGTTGCTTCTGTACCTTAGACCAAGTTTGTAAAGGAAAATATTACTTATGTGATCCACCTAAAGAGAAGGCAGAGAGCACAGCTTTAAAAGACAATTATTTTGTCACATTATGGAAATCCCTTAAATCACATTGCTTTGAGAGGTTTTCATTTAACATAAAACTAGAAGAGAATTGTCTTCCTCTTAGGAGAAGATTTACTAGATTAATCTTTAGGTTAACACACAGCTTGATTTTCTTTCTCTCATGGATGAAGCATGGTAACTTTATTTTCCTGGTCTTGAGAACTATGTTTGAATTTGATGTGATATACATGATCATTTACATACTGCCAGTGGCCTTTTCACTCTGTAGCTTTAGTGTCTACTTTTCAGCAGAGTGAAATCAGATCATTTTAAAGATGGAACTCACATTTTTGTGTGTCTTCCGTACCTTCTTGCTATACTGTGATGCGAACACATATTGAAAATATATATGATATAAAATGTGATCAAGGGTGGAGTACTTCATCAAACTGAGGAACAGACAATCACCTTTAGCATACCAATATATGTACAACTATTGATTTTATTCATACATTTCCTCTAGAACCAGGAGGTAGCCTCTAACTACTTATTTGTAATATTTGATTTAACAACATTAAGTGTAATATGCTTAAGTTGAAGATTAAATGATTTTTTATTGTTGAGTATAGGATTATAGATAGTTAATCAATCTTCTAAAGAAGAAAAAGCAAACCAAAAATGTAAGAAAACAATAACACCATTGATCTGGCTTTATTGATGTTACCATGATGAATATACTTCACTGAAAGAAACTCTGATGGAGAAATGATTCTAGGCAATAACTATCACTGTGGAAAGTCAGAACCAAAACTTGAAGAGTCATAGCCACAATCAAGAGAAAAGACAATGAATATATGCATACTCACTCGTGTTTAGTACAGTCTCTACAGCTAAACAGTCTAGTAGTCATGTCAAAGAAATGGTGTCAACCACAGTTAACTAGGTCTCCTCACATCAATCAACATAGACCTTTCCAAAGACCAACCTGATGCAGACAGTTCTTCCCCAAGGCTCTCTTCTCAGGTGAGTCTAGGTTGTGTCAAGTTCACAGTTAAAACTAAACACCACAACCCTATGGAATATTCCTTTACACCACGTGAATATATGACACTGTGATTTGTTTAACAAAAAAAAACTGACTGGCCAGTAGATGGTCAGGATAAATTTAGGTGGAGAACTAGACTAAGGGCACTGAGATGAATAAGGGTAAAGTCAGAGGGTCACCAGCCAGACATGGAAAGGAAACAGGAGGTACAAGATGAAGAGAGGTAAAGCGACATGACAGAATGTAAAGTAATATAAATGGCTTAATTTAAATTGTAAGAGTTAGCTGTTAACAATCCTGAGCCATTGATTGAGCACTTATAATTAACTTCCTTGTGGTTATTTAGGAGTAGTTGCTGAGATGCAGAGAAACTCTGCCTAAACAACCCCACTTCTTAACACTATGACACAATTACATAACTTTAAAACCATAACGTTCCAACTCAGTCCGTATCTCCTGACATATGTTAGAGTTCAACTTTTAAAGGTTCCCATAGTCCATAAAAATTCAAACACTATAAAATCCCAAAGTCCTCTTCTTGAAAGTTCCTATAAATATCAAAGCAAACTATATACTTCCAACACATAAAAGTACAAAACAAAAATGTCTTATTCCAAAATGGAAGAAGCAGAGTATGACAAAAACAAAACAGACCAAAAGAAACCAAAACTCGCCGGGCGGTGGTGGCGCACGCCTTTAATCCCAGCACTCGGGAGGCAGAGGCAGGCGGATCTCTGTGAGTT
>NW_004949150.1:560006-566644 GCF_000317375.1 Microtus ochrogaster
CTCAAATGTCCAATATTTGAGAGCTATAATGTAATTTTATGGGCTACAATATACTTGAGGAATGAACAAGAGTAGAAAGCAGGTGTGACTAATGATGTATGTTCACAGGTTCCAGAAAATGTCCTATCTATGCTGTAAAAGATAGCTTTAAATGAATTGTTCGTGATAGCCAGCTTTCCATCAATGTGTCAAATAACTGATGCAGATGACAATAAACGAAAGCATGCTTACTTAGCTCAGTTTGGGAAGTTTAAAGTTCAAACTAGCACCATGCTTATTGTTTCTCTTGTAACTGGTAAGGGCAGTGAATAGCAGCTACTTAACAAAGAAGCATACAGATGAGAGTTTACATCACCAAACAGAAAGTCAGAGAGAGGAGAGAGCTGGTTTTCACCATTGCATCTGGATTCAGGCCCCTAGAGACCAAAGGAATATCACCAGACTCTATATTTTAAGATCTCCACAACCTCTCAGTAGTCTTATCATAAGAACCACATCTTTAATTACAGTGAATACTTGAGAATCCCCAAATCACATGCAAATGACAGCACACTCTATGAGTCAGTACTCCTAGAGAATTGAACAGTAAGATAAGACATGGTCAAATTTAAGTTTTAAAGGCATTGTTCTAAGCTGGGCGGTGGTGGCACACGCCTTTAATCCCAGCACTAGGGAGGCAGAGGCAGGCAGATCTCTGGGAGTTCGAGGCCAGCCTAGTCTACAAGAGCTAGTTCCGGGACAGGCACCAAAGCTACAGAGAAACTCTGTCTCGAAAAACAAAAACAAAAAAATAAATAAATAAATAAATAAATAAATAAATAAATAAATAAATAAAGGCATTGTTCTAGCAGAATTGAGAACTAATGATAAGAAAGACTGGCGGCAGGCACACAGACCACATAGGGCCTATGCCATTAGATAGCAGAGGTCAAACCAAAGCAATGTTAAGAGAAAAATGTCTCACAATTCAGAGTTATATAGATAGAAAATTGACAAGTTTTTCTGATGCATATGATGAATTTTAGGAAAACTCCGGGGTAAGTAAAAAAACACTATTTGAATTTTTTTGTATGTTGTTTGGAAATTAATACCTTCAAAACAGGGAAATATAGGAATAAGGACAAGAGAGGGAAAAAATGCTTTCATTCACATTAAAAAAAATCAGTGATGTTAAAGTTCATTTAAAACAACAAGGAAGAAATGTAGATTACAACAAATGAAAATCAGGAAAAAAAAGACTGTATTCTCGACCAGAAACATGAGTTTGTTACTCTTTAAAAATATTAGAAACAGCACCGGTCAATATCACACACACAGAAAAAGAATGGAAACAATCCACAGGATTTTCCAGTCCCCAAGATGTGATCCAATGGCATTACCAAGACAAAAAATGAGGAGTTAATATTGTTTTCCATAAGTATACAAATGATTCAAACAAGGTGGCTATTAATAATCTTAATAATTTAAATTATCCTTTCAAAATTATGAGAAATGACCTGATCAATATTTATAAAAATGTATTGGACTTACAGAAATGTCATGTGCTTATACCATTCTTGCAGGTAACTTAGGACCCAAGTCTTGCAAGTTCACAAGCCACAATAACTCCAGCCCAGGGAATGCAGAACCCTCCTCTAGATTCCAGAAGCATCTGCGCTTCCATGCAGCACATTCACATACACAATATTAAATATAAAAAATTCTAATTAAGTCTTAAAACAGTACAGTGCCTAAAGAAACCAATAGGTTATTGCAGTGGCCTACCCACCCCGTTCTGATGAACCTACTCCAATCTCTTGACAGATTTTACTTTCCTTTGATTTGATAAATAAATTTCTGCTGAAATTTTTAAAAAATGATAGATGAGGTAAAACTGCAGTCAATTATAAATCCTTCAAGTATCATCAAGGGCTAGGGCAGGCAGGGGGATGGCTGTCTTGGCCCTCCATTTACTCTCTCCCTGTTGATGGCTTTAGATGTCTGCTGATCTGTGCGTGGACCCAAGAATAGGATTCTTTCTCATAATCTCTTAGATAAGAGCATAAATCCACAATGTGGATACTCACATCGCCACATCTTTTCTTTTATACTAGTCCTAATGATCTCATGCAGCAGGACATTGCAGTGATAAAATTGCTCAATAAAAGGAGTTAAAAGCAAAATCTCAGTGGGAGTTAAAACCCCTGGAATTTAAGCCATCCATGAAGGCTTTTTGTTTGAATGTAACATACTTTGCGATTAACAACCTCAGAGAACCTAAACAACAAAGGAAACCCTAAGAGAGACATACATGGGATCTAACCTACATAAGAAGTAGAAAAAGACAAGATCTCCTGAGTAAATTGGGAGCCTGCAGATCATGGGAGAGAGTAGAAAGGGATGGTAGAGGAAGGAAGGGGAACTGAGAAAAAAATGTAGCACAATAAAAAATGCTATTAATACTACTTTTACAAATAAAAGATTCTCTCCAAACATTGAAAACTTTTTTTTTTCTCATTGGAAATACTGAAGAGAACTTTCCAATGAAGAGTTTGAATGGGAGGGAGACTCTAAAAACTTGGCTGCAATAAAGCAAATTATAATAACAGGTTTATTACCAGATGAACAAAAATAATAAACAAGTTGTTCTCTGCTTTATTAGTCAGGATTAGTTTTATATAAGAGAACATATTGTGAAAATCTACACAGAAAGACAAATTGAACAGCTTCCTTTAGGAGATCAGTTATGCATCTCGAGTGCTTTTTTTTTTTTCCACACAGTTAAATATCTGCTCCTGCCCTTGTCATTTCACATCTGGTATTCCAAAAACCCATTCCTCGCCACCTGTCTCAGACTTCTCTTCAATCTGCCCAAAATGTTACAACTAAAATCATCTTTAAAATGTCTTCTTTAACTATATCACTTTCCTCATAAAGAATCCTTTTCTGGGTTATCTTATGTTTTAAATCAATTCTAATATTATCTTTTCAACTTTGGATGAAATGATTTGACCCAAAAGCAAATACATTTTTTTTAAGTTTTCATGAATAACAATTCATTGAGCAAGGTAAAACTGGAACGAATAAAACAGAGAATGTATGTTGCATCTCTGTATCTGTAGAATCGAGTCAAAGGAGGGCTGCTGAAATGGTCAGCATATAAAGGGACCAACCACCAAGTCTGATGACCCGAGTTTGATTTCCAGGGCACACAAAATAAAAGCAAAGAATCAACTTCTACAACTTACGTTATGACCTCCCCATGCACATTTTTGGCACACAAGTTCCTACCTAAATTAATACAAATGCAACACAGTAAGAAAATAAATAAACAATTAGATGTACTAAAATGTTCTGTGGATTTTTATCTCATTCATTTCTTTTCTTTTATCCTCTGATAGGAGCTATTTTTATTTTAAGGTGAAGGAGACCCGACAAGTTGAGAATCAGACAGGAAGTGATTCAGGGTAGAAATGATCGCCAGAATTATTTGTTTCCATTGTCAGTGTGCTGCTTTCTCCAATAAGGTACAGTGGTGTCTTGAACACACTCTGACTATCATGAAACCAACAGAGCTGTGTGTCTCTAGTACATCTGACACCAAGCTCAGAAAGTTAATTACCTTAATTTTCTCAGCAATTTATCCTTCTTTGTTACACCTAAGGACAAGGACACAGAGAGTATGTTAGACATTATGTAAATATTGAGTCATAAAAAACAACATTTTTCATTTCCTAAGATTAATATTATAGCTACAGCTTTACTTCTTCATCCATCTCTTTGTTTCTCCTGCTAATAACAAGGTGACTTCTCCCTGAAATATCTCTGGGACCATGACCAAGGATGCAGGTAAGTGATCTCCATTCCTCCCATCCGCCAATCCAATTCCCTAGTCTTATCTCCAAACTGGAAGCACACTACCCGCTATGGCTTTGCCTTCTTCTCTGTCCACATTCCAAGGAGGCTAACCAGATTTTCTTCTATAGTTTTCCTTGCTCACTCCATCTCTCAGGCTCAGCACCAACACATTAGACCTGTTGGACACACAGGCCAGTGAATCAGGTAAGGGATCTTCCCTCTCCTTCCTGTCCTCTAATTCCAGTTCCCCAGTATGCTCAGCCTTGTAGCAGAAGACATGCAGTGGCTTGTCTTCCCTGTCTTCCTCTATTCCCTGTGGAGTCCATACATCTTGTGGAAGGACCACTTTCTTCCTTCCTATGGACTCTTGCAACCCCACCCTTCTACCCTATTGTCAGCACCCAATACCTAGGAATAAGATCTATCTGGGACCCCCAGTAACCACACCTGACAAAGATTCTGGAGCTCTCCCTGCAAAACAATCCATGGCCACTATAGGCTCTTAAGATACAGAGGCCAAAGTAAACTAAGAAAGAGAAAATCTACCCAACAAAGACAACACTAGACATCAAGGTCTAGAATTACAATTGTCCAAAACACAGAAGCCTAGACACTAGCATAAAAAAACACAAGACAAAATGGCAGCTTACAGAATGGGAAAAGATCTTCATTAACCCCACATCAGACAGAGGTCTAATCTCCAAAATATACAAAGAACTCGAGAACTTGGTCATCAAAAGAACAAATATCCAGTAAATAAAATTGAGTATGTCCTAAACAGAGAACTTTCAACAAATGAATCTAAAATGGCTGAAAGACACTTAAGGAAATGCTCATTCTTACTCATCAGAAAATGCAAATCAAAACAACTCTGAGATTCCATCTTATACGTGTAAGAATGGCCAAGATCAAAAACACTGATGACAACTTATGCTAGAGAGGTTGTGGAGTAAAGGGAACACTCTTGCATTGCTGGTGGGAGAGCAAGCTGGTATAGCCCCTTTGGATATCTGTGTGGTAATTTGTCAGAAAATTAAAAAACAATCTTCCGTAAGACCCAGTAATACCACTTTTGGGTATATATCCAAAGGATGCTCAATTGTACCCCAAGAACATGTGTTCAACTATATTCAAAGCAGCATTATGTGTTATATTCATAACCTGGAAACAACCTAAATGCCCCTCAACTGAAGAATGGATAAAGAAAATTTGGTACATTTACACATGGAGTACTACACAGCATAAAAAAATATGATGACATCTTGAAATTTGCAGGCAAATGGATGGAGCTAGAAAACATCATACTGAGTGAAGTAACCCAGACCAGAAAGACAATTATCATATGTACTCACTCATAAGTGATTTTTGAACATAAAGCAAAGAAAACCAGCCTTTAAGTCACAATCCCAGAGAACCTGGACAACAATGAGGATCCTAAGAGAGACATACATGAATCTAATATACATGGGAAGTAGAAAAAGACAAGATCTCTTGAGTAAATTGGGAGTATGTGGATCATGGGAGAAGCTTGAAGGGGAGGGGAGAGGAAGGGAGGAAATCAGAGAAAAATGTATAGCTCAATCAATAAAAATAAAAAGAGAAAAAAACACCATCAATAAAAGCGAGAACAGCAAGAAATAATCAAGTTCAGGGATGAAATAAATAAAATAGAAACAAAAATCCAAAAAATCAATAAAAAAGAAGAGTTAGTTCTCAGAAAAAACCAATAATATTGATAAATCCTTAGCCAAATTAACTAAAAAGCAGAGAAGGAGCAAACTAGAAAAAATAGACATGAAAAGTGCAAAATAAGAATAGAAAGCAAGGAAATCCAAAGAATCACAAAAATATAACAATAAAACCTTCACTCCACAAAGCTGGAAAATATAGAAGAAATAGATAATTTTCTTGGTAGATATCATATACCAAACTTAAATCAAAACCAAATAAGCAATTTAAGTAGAGCTATAACCCCTAGTGAACTAGAAGCAGCCATTAAAAATCTCCCAATCAACCCCCCCCAAAAAAAAAAAAACTCAGGTAAAATGGTTTTTGTGCAGAATTCTACCAGACTTTTATAGAAGAGTTAATAACATTACTCCTCAGATTATAAACACAACAGAAACATAAAGAATATTGTTCAATTCATCATATAAGGACAATGAGGATCCTAAGTGAGACATACATGAATCTAATATACATGGGAAGTAGAAAAAGACAAGATCTCCTGAGTAAATTGGGAGCATGTGGATCATGGGAGAGGCTTGAAGGGGAGGGAAGAGGAAGGGAGGAAATCAGAGAAAAATGTATCCTGTCGCAGTTATCCTGTTTCCTAACCACATAAAGACCCAATAAAGAAAGAGAGTTACAGACTAATTTCCCTCATGAACATTGGCGCAAAAATTCTCAATAAAATACCTGCAAATCAAATTCAACAGCTTATCAGAAGGATCATCCTTCATGATTAACGTAGGCTTTTTCCTAGAGGTATAGGGATGGTTTTATATATATACTAATACACAAAACCTACCATACAAATAAACAGAAAGACAAACCCACATGACCATGTAATTAGATGCAGAAAAGGCACTGGACAAAATCCAATACCCTTTCGTGATAAAAGTCCTGGAAAAAATAGGGTTACAAGAGAAATAACACAACACAATAAAGACAGATCCCAGCAAGCCTGTAGCCAACCTCAAACTGGAAACAGAATAGATGTCTATCAATAATTGAAAGGATAAAGAAAATGTAGTACATTCTTATAGTGTAATACAACACACCAGTTTTTTTTAAAAAAT
>NW_004949150.1:566744-571492 GCF_000317375.1 Microtus ochrogaster
AAGGAATAAAGACAATAAATATAAATATTATAAAGTAATAAAATTTAAATTTTATTTTAATAAATAAAGCTTACATGACGATCTCAGAGTAAAACAGCCCCACTGGTCAGTCTTACAGACAAGGTAATTGTAGCACACACCTTTAATCCCAGTAGCCATACTAGTTTGCCATAGAAACTGGATGGTGCATGCCTTTAATCACAATGGTGCACACCTTTAATCCCAGAAGTAGAGAGGATTATAAAATGGGAAGAAAGAGCTCTAAAGCAAAGCACAGTCTCATTCTGAGATTCCTGGAGGAAAGATCTCCATTTCAGACTGAGGTTGAGGTAAGAGCCAGTGACTGGCTGCTTTGCTTTTTGGGTCCTCAGGTTGAACCCCAATTTCAGTATATGAACTTTTATTAATCATGTTTCAGGCAAATGAATGGAGCTATAAAAGCTCATCCTGCATGAAGTAACCCAGACCAAAAAATATGAGTATGTGGTCATGTTACTATTATCCATATAACAACAAATGTTAGGTATTGAGTGAATGACTGGGATCACCCTAGGAAGAGAAAATAGAATCTATAGTTAAAATCTATAGAGAGCAGACTAGAATGGAAGAATAAAATGGGGGAGAGTAAGAGAAGAAGAGCAAAAAGGAAATATGGGGAAGACAGATAAAGCTAAGAGCCATATGAGGGGTCATATGGAACCCTAATATAGCATAAGCTTTCTAAAATATTTAAGCAGATGGAGGTAATTTAAATGGAATCACAAAAATTTGTAAACCCCAACTGCACGATTTTTATTAACAAACAAAGCCTCCAGTTCAAAAATGGATTATATCTTATTAAGTTGCTGGTTAAAAGGGAGCTTTTGGAAAAAGACTCAGGCTATTCCAAAGCTATTGGTTGCTCTCCAGAAACTGATGGTAAGGCCCTATTGTTGAAGACAACTTCTAAGTAAGTCATTATCATAAAGAAGCAAGCGTGTGACTACTACAGCCTTCACCCTCCTTGCTACTGTTCATGGTTCTGAAAAGTACACTGCATGCTAACAAAGCAGAAGGATAAACACCAGCCTAGCTACAAACATAAAACTGATCTATAATGGTGACTAAATGTGCTAGTATCATAGTGTCATGAGGCTTGTGGGGCCAGCCAATCAATATCTGATTGAATTTAACAACTACTCAATGAGGTGGAACCCAGGCCCAAAATTGTTCAGGTGGTCAAGAACCTGAAACCAGATAGACCAGGACCTACAATAAAGCAAAATATTCCTATTTTGCTAAAGTATCAGAAATAAAATAATTCCTAACAACATTCTGCTATACTCATTACATAAGTATATTATTATATTTTATTATATATACTATATAATATATAAATTATATATTATTTAATTTTATAGTATATTATATAATATATTATATATACTTATGATGGAGAAACATATTTCAAGAGAAAAAACTATCAACCTTGGTCTTGAAGAGCTATTATATAAAAGGGCATAAACAATTAAATATAGTAATATATATTAAATATTTCTGTATTTATAATACACACATATATGATGGTCTGGGATTTAAGAATATTGAAAGTATTGCTTAAGAGAACATGTATGAAAGAAAGATGGGTAATTTTGGTGTATGATATTATTTTTATTTGTAGCTCCTTAATAATAAAATTTAGAATAAAAATTATTATAACCCAAACCAAAAATATAAATATAGTTGATTACATACCTTCAAAACTCAAACTAGTTATGTCCAAGTATTATTTTATTTCACCTTAGAATACATTATTACAACTATAAATAAACTATGTTATTCAAACTTAATGAAGACAAGTTCAATTTATACAAAGATTCTTGAATTGAGAGCATCCAAACCAATGTAGACTATTGGCATTTCTTTGGGTTTCACGCACCAACAACATAGTAAAATCCTATTGCTGAAGATATCACTCACTTTGAATATACAATATAGAGCAATAATGTTTTACTCACTGGGAAATCCTCTCCATTATAGCCACCTTAAATAGTTCCAAAAGGTGCTGTTAGGGTTGTGGAGAAGAAAATGCATTAATGGTCTTATCTAGTATTGGACCCTGCATACTATAATAACTTTCTCTCCAAAAAGATGTGCTCACTGGTACATTAGTGCCATGACAATTATTGGAGTAATCAACTTCTTTCTAATTGGATATGAGACTTGCTAAATATCTCCCAAACATAATTATGGATTTCAAGCTTGACAATGAAAACTTAGTCAAAAGACAATTGTTGGCAGAGGTTTCTGTCCCACCCTGTCTCACCGCCATTCCGTCCCAAAGAAACACACAGAGGCCTACGTGAAGTATAAGCTGGTTGGCCTATTAGTTCAGGCTTCTTATTAACTCTTACATCTTAAATTAACCCATAAATGGTGTATGTGTTAGCTATGTGGTTTTTATCAGTGAGGCGCTCTCATCTTGCTTCTTCTGCGTCTGGACGACAGTTGCAAACTGACCCTTTCCTCTTCCCAGAATTCTCCTGTTCTCATGAACCTGCCTCTGCTTTCCTACCTGGTCACCCACCTATAATTCCTGCCAATCAATGTTTTACTAAAGCAATACAACTGACAAATCTTTGCAGGGTACAAAATCATTGTCACCAGCCGACCATAAGAGGAAAAACCATTAAGTCCTAATGGGGAACTTTCTGGTGACATTTGCGAATTGCTAACAAAGTAAATTATAAGTGTTTATATTTATGCCTGTGGATTTATGCTGCCCTTACTTTTGGTCATAGAAGGTTCTTTGTGCAGTAGTTAATGGAAAGACTCATAACTGGTCAGTATGCTGAACACACATAACTATGAGTGTCGAAATATGAATGAATCATCTATATCAATCTCCCCCATCTAAGGCTCAGAGAGTCCTATGGAAATAGGTGAAAAGAATGTAAAAAGATGGGAGATGGAGAAGAAACTACTAGATATGACACAGCTGTTGTTCATATCTGTTCACAGTGATAGCCTTCAGCAGGCCTGAACAAGGTCAAAATGGTCAAAATTCCAGCATTGATGGAGGAGTGTACTCCGAAGACCCACCTATAGAGGAAGAACTTTTTACAGTTGATAGCTTCTGAGTCACTCTTCTTTGGAGACTTGGAAGCTGGTAGGTTACCTATGCCTCAGTATAAGGCTCTACCTTTGTGTGAATATGGACAAAACTAATGGGACTCGGGTATTAATAAGAACTTAAAAGGAAGAAATGAAGCCGAAAAGTATACGGAATAGGGGATACTAGGAGAAGATGGAATGAGGTAGTGGGGCTGAGTATGATGAAAATATATATTTATAAATGTTTAAAGATTTCAAAGAATAAACTTTTAAATAAACAATGAAAACTCATTAGCAGCAGTGTTGCTCATAAAGATGAACTTCTATATGTTTGATGACAACTTTATGTGTTGTACATGATGAAGTAGTTTGCATATATGCCTATTCAGTAAGTAATCATGGATTACATTAATGAGAAAAAAGTGTCTTGTACTTGGAAATAAACAATGAAATATTAAATAAATTGAAAACAAGAAACAGACTTGAGCTGCGTTTAAAGCAACTGTTCTAAACCTGTGGGTCACTACCCCTTTGGGGCTCACCTATCACATGTCTTACAGATCAGATATTTATATTACAATTAATAACAGTAGCAAAATTATAATTGTGAAGTATCAATTAAATAATTTTATAGTTGAGTCTCCATGAAGAATTCTAATCAAGGGTCACAGCATTAGAAAGGTTAAGAATCACTGATTTAGCTGTTTTTTTTTTTTCAGCATAATAATAGATGTAGCTCCAGTGCCTTTCTCTTCTACTGGAACCCTCTTGATATTAATTTTTGTCCATATTTGGAGGGTTTGAAAATGAATACCACAAAAGAAATGTAATTTATCCTTATTCAATTTAATAACAAAATAAAGACTTATTGAAAAGTTTATGGAATTAATGGAACTTTTCTTAATAAATGAATAAAAATTTGGAATGTTCAATTTTTGATTACAAAAACTACATGCTTCCCATTTCTTTTTACTTAAATACATATTAAATAACACCACTTGTAAAACAGGATGAGACACAGTATTTTCCAAGTGTAGATTTAAAGAGTCTTATTCTTGGTGGATTCAAAATCCGTTTAGAACATATGGGTTCATTATTTTAATCCAAATTTGTCTTTTTCAAGTTTAAATAAATTGGCTTTGAGACATAAATTTTGAAAGGCAAAAAAAGACTAATCAAAGATGATTCTAAGATTTCTCTCCCCTGGAGAAACATATGGATGTTATTTAAAAATTAATTCGGGGGGAAGGGGAGACAGGTTGAAATTTCTTAAGTCAGGCGAGTCTTTGCAGAACTGCACACGGCATCACTATCAACTGTGCATCAGATGGCGCTCACTCGAGCAATTGCACCTACTGACTCGCTGCTGTCAGCAAGCAAATGGAGCTCTGGAAAAGGCATTGAATAGTT
Organism: Microtus ochrogaster; assembly: GCF_000317375.1. NCBI lineage: Eukaryota > Metazoa > Chordata > Mammalia > Rodentia > Cricetidae > Microtus > Microtus ochrogaster. The sequence continues at coordinate 571,248 of NW_004949150.1, forward strand.
CTCAAATCCAAGATACTGGGAATATTTGAGGAAAAAAATAACAGAAACAACACAGAATTTAGCCAACAATCCAACAGGGAACTGCTGTAGTGAGAAACCCTACCACTGGCATGGCTTAAGTCCCAATTGCACACTTGCCTCTGCTGAATAGCCACCACTAGGATCTGCATATTCAAAAGAATACTGAAACCTAGTAACCAGTAAATTAAGTTATCCCCATAGTCATATAAACCTTGCATGATATA
>NW_004949150.1:572352-578259 GCF_000317375.1 Microtus ochrogaster
GGCTATAGGCTGGAGGAGCGGAAGGACCTCCCGCAACACTTATGTCCTCTCAAAGTTATATGCTGAAGCTCCAGGTGAGGGTGCCACGAGATGAATGAGGATTGGAGGAGTGATTGTGGCCTCAGGTCTGAGCTTTCACTTTCATATTAGGGCCTCTGTCAAAGAGAAGGCAACTTATTTATATCTCTGATACACGGCACAAAATGAGAAGACATCTGTAAATGAAGAGGGCAGGTCTTTGTCAATGATGCTGCCTCATATTAATGTTGCCACCCACAGACTTCACAATTAAATAAACACATTTCTCTTTCTCTATAAATATAATATCCAGGGTGTATCATTCAGTTATAAAAAGCCTAAAGAGACTTAAATATTAATGGTGGGCACTTATGCCACCACTCAGAAAGAAGTTCTCCCTGCTCTTGGCATCATTTGATTTTGATTGGAGACCCCTTATGTGGAAACTAATAGGATAAATTTAATTACAGTCTGCTTTCTTTATATCTGAGAGGAAGTATGAATGCTGCAATAGCTTTTCAACGAGAAATATTAGCAATATCAGTATGTGGCACTGTCATAAAATTCTGCTAATTTCTTTGCCTCTTATGCTCTCAGATTTGTGTTCTTCTCTCAGATGTCCACACAGTATACCTCCCACAACATTTAAAGTCACCTGTCTATATGTTACAACTTAAGTATCTCTGTATGTTATATGATTCAAATTATGTAAACTGATCAAAACATTTTCAAAACAGTACTGGTTGGAACAGTGCTGTTTTCTTCTTTCTGAAACAAAGTACAGAAGTAGATGCTGTGAAAATGTATAGTAATTCCATTATCCTAATGAGACAGGGGTATGCCCTTCCATTGTAGCATCAAGGGTACCTCATAGATTAAATAGCTGAAAAATTCCAACCATTCCCATTTTCAAACTATCAAACTGAAAAAAAATGAAAGGACCAGAGTACTTTTTCCCTTTTAATGTATTATAAACCATATACAAAACCTTTACTGCAAAGGGGCAAGCAAGCGCAAGAGGGATGTCTCAGCACATAAAGGTGTTTGCTGTGCAATCATGAGGGTCAGACATCGGATTACAGCACCCAAGAAAAACTCAAATTATCCTGGGTAAAAGCTCCACCCATGAGACCCAGCAGCCATTTCTGTCTCCCACTTATTTATAAGTGATTAAGTATTCATGACTTGTGCACACACACACACTCACACCCTCACATACACCCTCACGTATACAAGAAACCACATGAGTAAATACAGTAGAGCACGTGAATAAACACATTAAGAAGAAACCTCCACCTGCATTTCATCTGCTAGTCACAATCATGTAAACCAGTTCCTCCTAGCTGCTAGTTAAAAATGCATAATCTAATTTGAATAATAGTATTTCCAGGATAAAAATCAAGGTTTTGACACAAGCAAAGAAGGGGTGCGAGGCTAATGAAGAAACAGAGTTTAAAATATCGCTTCATCTTAATACTATTTTGTCAAAATTGCATGTGGATGAATTTTTCTCACAAATAAAACTGGCTGAAGTGATTGAGTATTACCTCATTACTGTACAATCCTCTTTAGAAGCAGTACTCTCTTCTGCATACTCATTTTTGCCCTCTGAAAACCATGCCTAAATTATCCTAGGGGATTTCTCTCCTATCGCTTTGAGCCATATGTTTGCTCTAATCAACTTTCAATTCCAGGGCTCAGTGTACCTATTCCTGGTATCAGAGTTTGTAAGTTATCAGAGTCTTACTGAGACAGACTTCAGCCAACAAGACAGAAAACATAGTGGTTTCTGGATAGAGGGGGAAACAGTATGATAGCAGCATTATTATCTATGTGCACTGGGCCAAAAACTCTGAGCTCGCAGGTAACAGTAGAACACTGCTTTGGGTGTATACAGCAGAAACGATCCTAATTGGTTAAGCAGAAAGGAATTTACAAAGCACATACAAAGTCTTTGGAGGAGCACTAGACATCAGAACTTCTCTGGCTTAAGAAATGTTTACCAAGGCACCTCAGGGTATCTGAGATGATATGGCATCTGCTTTCCTCTGCTAGAAGAAACTCAAGTATACTGGTTAGTCAAGTAAACTGGTCAGCTCGACATGGTCTAGGGTCCTATGGGAGAAAAGGGGTATGAATTGAAGAATTGCCTCTACTGGACTGGCCGTGGACATGTGTTTGGGGCATTTTATTAATTAATGATTGATGTGGGATGTCCCATTCCACTGTGGGCACTGCAACTCTTGAGCAGGAGGTCCTGGGTTGTCTAAGAAAGCAGGATGAGCGAGCCTTGGAAAGTAAGTCAGTAATCAGTGGTCCACCATAGTGTCCATTTGAATCCCTGCCTCCATCTTCCTACTTGAGTTCTGAATTTCTTCACTTATGGACTATAAAATAGAAGAATAAGCCTCGTTCTGTACCTCTACTTACCTTTATGGAAAGGAAATTGCATATAGATTTGATAATCAAATAGTTACTCACATATGATTGCCCTCCCATATTTTCTTATACATCTGGATTCCCTTTAAAGAATTGTATCTCACCTGGAAATACTCTACATGGCAAACAGAGTCAAATAGATCTGGACTCTAAATGGCTTAAGCAAGCAGAGTATCTATTTCTCTGAGCACAAAGACTGTTTCAGACATAGTCATGTGATCAAATGAATGGAAGAAGTGTTTCCCAGGTTTATAGGAAAGGAATTCTTCCGTTCTGAGGAAAGTATTGTTAGTCACTTCATGCATACTCCATTTTCCCAAACCATAAATAAAGTGGGTTTTTTTTTTTCATTCTGGCATCCCTGAAAAGCCTAACTTTAGATTCAAAAGAGATATCTGAATAGCAGCACTGATTTCTTGTAGAAACTCACTCAAATGATTTTTCTAGACTGTTTATAATTGTATTTATCAAATACCCATGCTTATAAAGCATTTAAATTACTTTTAAAGAGGAAAATTGTACCACATATGTCCCCAGAAAGGAAAAGGTGAACTGTAACTGTGGGGGGAAAAATCTTTTCAAATATTTTCATGCTGTGAGCCTATTACAAGTGCAAGATTAAAGATACAACATAAAGCATAAAGGTGTGTATTTAAAAGACTACAAATAACTATTTAACTAGATCTGCTGAAGGGAATGCACTAGCTTCTAAATGATCAAAGGCTATTGCTACAGGCAAGGTCCAAAACCACCTCAGATGACAGTACTGATTAGATACTCATATATTGCTATCTCTTGAAGCAATTTTTTTTTAAAAAAAATCTACTCAACACTGACATAAGGCAAACAAATTGAGAGTTAAGTCTACAATTCTACCAACTCATCCTTTTGCCTTGTATAGAAATGTCATAATTTCTTAGACTCTCACAAAGTCATTTATCCAGCATTGTTATCTACAGAAAGAACAATTCAAGTTGCTGAAAATTAAATGATCACTCACAAGCAAAAGCTCAAGAGCAATGTCCATTCTTTATACACGCAGCCACTGGATCAAAATGTTTCTTGTCCTTCACCAAGAGCAACTGTGACCCTGAGACCTACAACACATCCAGAAAACATGAAAAATAAAATAATATGTAGAATTTCATTTTGGAAAAATGGAAACACAATGAAGCCAATGGTAACGTAGCAAACTCCTATGTTTTACTCAAAATTCTACCTTTTTATGAAAAGTCAGCATAAAGTAGCTATACTATTTTTAATTTTTTTTTTTTTTTTGGTTTTTCGAGACAGGGTTTCTCTGTGGCTTTGGAGCCTATCCTGGAACTAGCTCTGTAGACCAGGCTGGTCTCGAACTCACAGAGATCCACATGCCTCTGCCTCCCGAGTGCTGGGATTAAAGGCATGCGCCACCATCGCCCGGCTATTTTTAATTTTTTTTTCCAGTCACCTCATGTCTTAGTTTACTTTCTGATGCTGTAGTGAACACCATGAACAAAACTGATTCAGAGGACAAGCATGTTTATTTCACTTGACACTTTCCAGAAACAGTTCATCTTTGGGGGAAGTCAGTACAGGAACTCAAAATAGGAACCTTTAGGCAGGAACTGAAGCAAAAACACAAAGTCTGTCTGCAGAAGATTTTTCCTGGGTATCTATATTCAAGAAATTTAAAGTAAACAGGGCATAATTTAAGACATTTGTGATGACTGAGGCTATAATTGCCCCATTTTTATTTTTTCAAATTTTGAAACAGCCACGGCATACTCAACAATCCCTTGTCTTTGAGGATTATAAGGAATGTCTGTTTTATGTTCAATGTCCCATTGGTAACATAATTGCTGGAATATTTAACTAACATATCTGGACCCATTATCCATCTTTATAATTTTAGGGTTTCTCATATATGAAAAACACTTTAAGTAATGAGTTATCACATGCTTAGTGGTTTCTCGAGTTTGTGCAGGAGTCATTAAGAAACCTGAATATGTATTGATTGTCACATGCACGTATCTTAATTTGCCAAATTCTATAATATGAGTAACATCCATTTCTCATAATTGGTTAGGAATCAGGCCTCAAGGATTTACTCCCAGATGAGGCACAGGCAAATACTGTGGGCATCTATCACATTGCTTAACAATCTGACTAGCCATTTCTCTTGCTAATCCATATTGTTTTCTTAAACTTTGACTATTTTGATGATGTAAAGCATGTGAATCCTGAGCAAGCTCAACTTGAGATCAGATGATCAACTGAGTAAATCTGTCAGTTAAAGCATTATCTTCGGGAAGTGAACCAGAAAAAGCTGAATGTACTCTCATATGACACACAAAGCATTTTTCTTTGATGAATGGCATCTTGACTTTGCTGGAACAGCATTTTAGCTTGATTTTTGCTAGTCTCAATGCTGGAAACTATTTTTTTTACCGGAAGAGCTTTAAAAATGTAATGATTGTCAGCATATAAATTAAGTGCCTTATTTGCAAAAAGCTGGAATACTACAGCAACAGCTCACAGATCAACTGTTTGAACCGAGGCTTGATCTGTTTGTACTACATATCCTTTACCATCAAAAATATATGTTGTTCTTCCATTGGGAGAACCATCTGTAAAAATTAACAAAGCATCCTTTAAAAGATCTTTCATTACAATTTTGGGGATAATAAAACAATGTATTTGTGCAAATTGTAGCAATTGATCAACTGGGAAAAGTTTAGCAATTTGGCCTACAAATTGAGCAAACACAATTGCCCAAGAATCATTATTTTGAAATAACCAATCAACTGTTGCTTAATACAAGGAACATTGGTCATATTAGGTTCACTACCAAAATATTACCTAGATTCCATATGGCATTTTTTTTTAACTTTTGAAAATCATTCTAAATTTGTAAGCTATCTTTCTAATCCAAGCTCCAAATCTCATTAGCTGATAGAGTAATTTGCATTCTCACAGGCACCTGGGTTGGAATTTATTTGCATTTTTTACCAATACTTTATTTCCTGAGGCTGCATCCCACAACTGTCTGCTAAGATAGAGCAGGTAGCTGCTCTCTGGTCATCTTGCTGATAACAAGGGACCTTGGTTTTAAACTGTCTGCCCTGCAGCATCCAGCTGGGCTCTCCGTGCCTTAGTGGTTCCACAATAGACCCGAGACTGACTCTGACTGTGACAGCAGCTCCCAGAGGCCTTGGCGTCCCGCTATAGGCTAGAGGTGCACTTAGCACCTGCAGAGGCTGCAGCTCCAAGCGGCATCCTCCGCAGATTGCCTGACTGGAGCATATAGGGAGCCACAACACGGCCTCTCTGAGTCCTAGAGGAGCTGTTTTGCCGGCATTGGGGAGGAAGATTATGGCTAAGGGAAGGCTTTGAGGTTTCAAAATCAATGCCAGTCCCAATCTCTCTCTCTCTCTCTCTCTCTCTCTCTCTCTCTCTCTCTCTCTCTCT
>NW_004949150.1:579263-590636 GCF_000317375.1 Microtus ochrogaster
GCTATACTTAGAAACCCTGTCTTGAAAAACAAAATAAATAATAATAATAATAATAATAATAATAATAATAACTTTGAAAATTACCCAGCAAACGATGCTAAGTTGTTCATGTTTAAAATGCAAAATCACCATATTTAGCATTAAGATTTATAGAAAAGAGTGTGTTTTATGTTAAATATTGTGATATTGTATTTAGTAAGAAATTCTTTTTGGGAATTAATGCATTGGATGAGGAGGAGTTTACAGAAAGTTTTCCTAAATGTTTAACCTTTCGGAAATACAAAACAAAGATTAATTTTCTGTCTGTTTAAATCTATATTAACAAACAATATTCCTTTTTAACACTTGCAAATTTTTGCTTAAAATACAGTTGTACAGGCTTCTGTTGCAATGAGAATAGAATGGAGTGGTGTGTTGACTTGCTAAGGACTGAAGGCTTCCATGACTCACTGTTATCACTGCAGGGAGGTGAGTGCTACCCACTCACAATGTTGAAACTATGATATGGACCTGTAGCTGAGAAAACTGTGCCCTTCAGAGAAAAGAGGCATTTGCCTGACTGTCCTAGACAAGGACATTTGGAATCTTTAGAATCTTTTGTTGCATTAGAATCTAGTCATGCATTCTTATAATTCACTTGATAGACTTATTTCAAATGTATAAAAGTCTTCAATATACCCATTAGTTAGACTTAGATGTTCGTATTTTGGAATAATTCTGCAGGAAATAAAACATCGCAGGTGAAATTAAGCAACTTTTCTTTCATCAAATGTAATTAAATAAAAGCCAAGATATGTAACATGAGGGCCAGCTTGTTGGGGTTTCTGTCCCACCTGGTAAACCACAGTCAGCAAGCCCCAAAGAAAATCAGAGAGATCTCCATAAGTTATAAAACTGATTGGCCCATTAGCTAAGTCTTCTTATTAGCTCTTGTAGCTTATATTAACCCATTATTCTTATCTATGTTAGCTACATGGCTTCTCGGGATCTGGGCTAGAATGGGAGGAATAGGCTCCCTCTTTCCAGCATTCTCCTGTTCTCATTGCCCTGCCTCTACTTCCTGTCTGGTTGACCAGCCTATACTTCCGACCTAGCCAATCAGCCTTTTATTAATAAAATACATGATTGACAGAATACAGACAACTCTCCCACACCAAAGATATGTTCTGCTTAAACCATGTCTTCATGTTTTATACATGTATAAGTGACAATAAATCACAAATAATATTTTATATATTTTAAAGTTACAAATATTATATATAAATTTTTCTGTGTCTGGTGATATACAATTTTTAAAAGTCTGTTTTGCCTGGGTTCAGCCAGTGAAGTGTTTTGTAGTCATGAGGACCTGAGTCAGAATCCCCAGCACACATGTTAAGAGAAAGAAGCCAAGTGTTCTTCTGTGAACCTGTAATCCTTATGCAGGGAGACAGAGACAGGAAAAATGTTAGGGACTGTTGGCCAGGCAACCAAGCCCAGTGGTCCGTCTCCAGGTAAGAAGCCTTGTGTCACTGGGAACCCAGAGGAACAAAGAACAATAAGGAAACCAAGAAAACACACACATACACACATACCCTCACATATGTGTGTGTGTGGACATAATATAGTCAAATACACACACACATGATTATAGCATGTTTTTCAAATTATTGATTTATTAAGATTGTATTTATCATTTTAACTTCAGCTTTCTCTTTTCTGTGACTTTATAATACTCATTTATCCACTTGTTTTTCTTCACTCTGAAACTGCTGGATTTCTGCATTTATGAATGCCTTCAACTGTTATCTCTAAGAACTGTCTCTCACCTAGTTTTGATGCTTACCTATGAAAAACATATTAGACATGTGTTGGAGCTTGTTCTCTTCAATGTGAATATCTTTCCTAACCCCCGTGTCTTTTTGAGACCTTCACACTCAGACAGAGTCTCACACTGGCGTGGGACTGCTTTCCACTTCCTTGCCATGGGTCCCTCTTTTCCCTGTTGGTCCTTTCTGTTTTCCTTTCCTTCCCATCCTCTGCTACCATCTGCTATCATTTTTTATCTCTTCTTCCACCACGGAATTAATTTCTTCCATGTTTTTTGGTCAAGTAGAATTGAAAGGGTCCCACACTCCCCTCTTCTCTTGTTTCCTCACCGTCCCAGACCCCTTTCCTCTCTGATCTTTGTGAATATATTTATAAAGCCAGAATTTTAAAAAATACATTGATTTCCCCATTCTCTCACTTCCACCCATATTGTCTCCCCAAAACCCACAGAGTTAAAACTTGGGACCCCCTACCCCAGAACACTGTTGCTGTCTTCCTTTTCTCATAAGTGAATTATACTTTTAAAAGCCTTATTTATGGATATGTGTGCATCTGTGCACCTCATTGCCAAGACAGAGCCTGCATGTAGAAGTTGATTCTCTTCTTCCACCATTTTGTACTGGAATCAAACTTGGGTCATTTGATGTGTTAGCAAGTGCTTTCACTGAATGCTCTAGTTTGACTCTGTAGCTAGAATAAACACTATGTTCAAAAACAATTTGGAGAGGCTAGGGGATATTTCTCTTACTGACTATATCAAAGAAGTTAAAACATGAATTCAACAGCCTGGAGCAGAAACTATGTATGAAGCCTGCTTATTGCTCTGCTCCCAGCCTCAAGTGCAGTTACTTTTTTTTAAATATATAACAGAAGATCAAACGCCTAAGGATGGTACCAGCTTTAGTTGGGTGGGCCATTTTAATCAATTAGCACATACTTATTATCAATTAATAAATTGTCCCACATACTCAGACAATCTGATTAGGCAGTTCCTCAATTAAGGTTCTCTGTTACCAGTGAGTCTCGATTTGTATAAAGGTGATATCTGAAAATAACTTTGGCACCTACTGAGCCATAACATTTTGCTGTTCCATAAAATGCTTAGAATATTTGTGGTTTCTGGCTAAAAGAACAACATGAAATGTATAATTTTATTATGGTAGATAATGAATTTAGAGCTGTATCTAGAGATACATATTAAATTTTATGACCCAAATAGCCAACAAAGTATTGATAAATTTGACTTAATCAAATGTAGAATTTTTAAAAGACATGAATAAGAAAATCAAAAGGCAAATTCCAGATGAAAGAAACTATGTATTTGTATATATTTTACAAAATATTCATATCAAAATATATAAAAATCTCTTATAAAAATTATAAAAATTAAAACTTTTTTAATATTTATAAGAGGAATTATCCTTATTGAACCCTAAAATCATTACTTTTGTAGACCATAGCTGATTACCATTGCTCCTGATATCAAAAAAGCCCACCTAAATGTGCCTTAACCTCAGCCTTCTTTCTATTAGGAAGAGAAGCATACTACACACAAACACCTTCATACATGAGAAATCCACACATATGAACATAAATTCCATGGCAAACTCACACCTTTCAATCTAAAGTTAAAGCCAAGATTTCCTTTCTTCACCAACTATAAAGATTATGAAGGGGTATTAAATAATGCTGCTGATATACAAGACAGAACTTTTCACAGCTTGTCCATCTGCATAGCTTAAGTTTTCTGTATTGCCATCATGAAGAACAGTATGGGTCTTGTCAATAAATTCAGTACAGTTGACACAGATAGTTAAGGCACACAGCGAGTTGAGATTTATAGCATGCTGCCGCTTTTGCATAAAAGTCTCTCTTTTGTCACAAAAATAAATCATAGCCTCTCCACAAAGTAATGGTAAAGCCCTCATGCTGAAGACAACTTCAAAACAACTTACTGAACATGGAGAAGTGAAATCTACATAAAACCTTCACCCCTATATTCTAGCATTTTTAGTACAGGAAGGTACTCTACATCTTACCAAAGGAGAAATACAAGCATCAACACAGTCATGAACCTTTGATCTACAATGGTATCCTGCCTGTAAGATATGCTAGTGGATGCAATAGTAACACAACCCTTATGGATGTAACCAAAAATATTTAATTTGACTTAAGGACCACACCACAAGTTGGAACCCATACATAACACTACTTGGGTGACCAAGAACGTAAGACCCTGAAGACCTAGGATAAAACCAAATACAATTGTTCTAGAAATTATAGCAATGCAATGACTCCTAATGGCATCTCGTTGTACTCAGTAATTAGCGACTTGCTCAGCAATCATCAGAGAAGTTTCCTCTTGCAGCATATGGGAAAAAATACAGAGATTCACACCCAGACTTTATGTAGAAAATGAGAGGCCTTAGGATATACAGCCACAGGCAGGATGTGTCCATCAAATTTCTCCCATCAGGATTTAGGGAACCCCAAAGAATAGTAAGCAGGAATAGCATAAGAGCCAGAGGAGATGAAGGACAACAAGAAAAACAAGACCTGCTAAATCAACAAAATGGATATACATATGAATACACAGGTACTGGAGCATCATATACAGGACACACACCAGATGGAGTGGAGCGTGAACTTTAAGAACTGAACACATGCCCCCATCCCTAACATTCCTCATTCCTATCAATTGGAAGCTAGCTCCAGTTGATAGCCACTTACAGATGAAAAATTAGCTTTCTTCAAGGATGTCTCATTAGGGAAACAAACTACTCTTAAAGGTACACTGCATACCCAGCTCTAGATTAGCAAAAGAAAACAAACTCAACCATCTTTGGAAGATCCTTGCCTCATAAAGTTGTGTCAGTGCTTTTCTTTTTTCTTTTATTTATGTTTATCTCTCTGTTTGCCTTACAGGTCCTTTGCCTCTATATATGGGTGGGGAAACCATAACCAGGATAATATTATGTGAGAAAAAATCCATTTTCAATTTAAATAAAGAATGTGCTTTTAACTAGTTAAAATAAGTATTTAGTTCTTTTAATAATGTCTTCAAATTCTTGCTGTTGAGGTGACAGTTGCTAGTTTATGTGGTTATTTACTAAGAGGAGTGAACAATTACAGCTTCATCTTTAAACAAGAAGTTGGCTATTTGGTGTGTCTAATGACATCTAACCATTAATCTGATTTTCATGGTAGTAAGTATTCTTCTTCCAAGCAAAATAGCCAAGATCATCAGTGTTGTCTTTCGTCACTATTACTCTGGGACTTTTAAAATATTAATTTGTATTTTTTAAGTGGCCAGTATTCTAAAACTTAACAAATTTTGTGAATCTGAACTCACTTTCTGTAATCTTTTTTTCCGACTTTTTTTTCCCTCTTTTTAAAACAGTTGAAGGAGGCAGAGAAAATGCCCTGGTCAGGGATTTGCATGTCCTTTCTCCAGCAGAGATTTCCCTGGCTGCTTACTTAAATAGATAGTAGCAGTCACTAACTAAACTATGTCTCTTATCAATCTAAAATTAGCAAAAGCTTTAAAAGAAAAATACCAAAGGCTCCACTTTGTTGTGTCTCTGTGTTGTCTTGTCTTAAAGATACACATAGCTGGTATCTTACAGCATACTAGAAGCATACTAGAATTTAGGCTTAAATAAACACACTCAATTAACATGTGTTAAACTACTTCGCAACATGTAGTCAATCAAACACTGGATATTACCTGAAAAGCAGTGTTTTGAGGCAATGCGGAATTAAGCAATTACAAGAATCCTCTCCACATCCAATAAAATAACAGTGGAACTCGGGTACTCACTGGGATGACCTTTAATTTACGTTGTCTACATCAGCCCCCAATGTCCCACCAAGTCTACACATTCCTTATATGGTTCAAGCATGTCTGACCTCAGCACATCCCACCATGACTTAGTCCATCTATCTGCACAGATAACAGTTAATGTGACTGTTAGTGAATTTCCTGTAAGGATTTCAACTTCATTCTTTATCTTTTTTTTTTTTCTTCAAGACAGAGTTTCTCTGTGTATCCCTACTGTCCTGGAACTAGCTCTGTAGATTGGGCTGGCCTTGATCTCACAGAGACTCACCTGTCTCTGCCTTCTTTCCTAGTGCTGGGATTAAAGGCATGTCCACCAGGATCATAACTTTTTAAACTTCTGTCTTTTAACCTCTTCTAACTTCTGTCTCATTTTCACTTTGTCAGTCTTTGTCCAGCTGGTTTTGAATACATATTACTATACCTTGCATTTATTTTCTCTTTTAATAAAATAATATTTTATCTTAAAAAATAAAGTAAACCAGAACATAATCCTACCAATATTCTGAGGAAGTTTTTTAAAAAATAATTTAATTTTATGTACATTGATATGAGGGCGTCAGACTCCCTGGAACTGAGTTACAGACAGGTGTGAGCTGTCCTGTGGGTGCTGGGAATTGAACCTGGGCCCTTTGAAAAAGCACCAAGAAACTTCTCATAGGATAGCTTCAGGAGTCATGTTTATCTGCAAATGCCTCCTGACTCTTCTTCTTTTTTACCATTTTTATACTTTCCAACATTCATCATTCAGTACTAAAAGATGTCTTGTTGAAGGCTGTATCCTATGGTGCCATTTTCTTGATGAGTTCCTATTGGAAATTCTCAAACTTCATCTTTACAACCTGGGTAAATTTCCTGTTTATAGGTGTATGAGAGTCTACTGTGCTTAAATTAAGGATATTAGGTTTAAGTGGGCTTCTCTTGATACCAGAAGCACTGGTGTCTCTCTGAGGTCTAGAGATGTGATCAATATGAACTTTAAGAAAAGCTGAATTGCCTGAAAGATGTCAGAGAAGCACTGTGACACTTGAAGAATAAGAAGTTTAGGAAGAACTGGATGGAAAGAATAAGGAGAGAGAATGGCAAAATGAATGACAAAAGAGCAAGAAGAAGAGAAGGGAGTAGTGACAGGGAGCACACAAGAAAATCAAATAATATAAATTCTCTCCCCTAACTAATCTCTGCATCTTGTTTGGAAACACATTTTTCATATTCTTTTTACAGTCACTGCACTGCAACCACTGTGTCATCATGTAAATATAAACACATTTCTAGAGTTATAATGCGATTAAGTTACTAAGAAGAGGACTTCTATGATATTGATTCATGGCTATCTCTCTACAGTGCAGAATCATCTCCCAGCTATTTTCCACTTCTATAATATAAAACTTCTCAGGACCTTCAATATAAAACTGTTGAAAGCAAACATAACATTGAGAGACTTAACTCGCATTTGGTTTCTTCACACATGCATACAATCAATCAATCAATCAATCAATCAATTAATTGAAATGAAATGAAATGAAATGATTAAGAACATAACCACACTCTCTTCAATACTACTTTATCATCTCACTGCATTCATTACTGAACTTTTCTGTGTATTAGGTACTTCATTTGACAAATGAGTTTAAGAGTGTCTGAAATTCAGGAGGATCACAATGCTTATATAAACTTACATGTGAGTGTGCATGTAAGCACAATCTTCATTAGAAATTTTTTAAAAAATACTAAGACAGCAGTCAGGGAGAATTCAATAGACATGTCAATGCTGTGATAATTTGATCCTCTTACTTTTATCTTTAAAAATAATTTAAATGAATGTCTAAAATGACTTCATATATATAATATTCACACACACACATATATATACACATATATGTCAAGTCTAAGTAGGGAAAACATATCTGTGGGAAATATACTTCCAAAGTAGACTAAGGGTTATTTGACTTTCTTTGCTTTGTGTTTCTATTTGTGGGAAAGTAAGTTTACTAATATATTACTAATATGTGTACTTTATCTTTTCTCCCTGGAATACTAATCAGTTTCAGCTTGCTGGTTTTATTTGTCTTTGTTCTTTGATCAAACTATTGTCAGTAGCCTGAACCATACCTGGTTGCCTTTTGAGGTGTATTGGGTGCTGAATTAATTCTCCTCCTGACCTTTATTATTAATTATTAATAGGCTGTTTGATCCACAAGATTTTTTTCTCAGCCTCACACAGAGTCTGGTGTCAGAAATCACTATGTGGAAGTCCTCTGAATGAGGACTTGGAGAATCTGATAACTACATAGGCCCACCAGGGAGAGTGAAGGAAATCCTGAACGGATGTGTCAGGAGTAGGTGAAGTTCCAAGTAAATGTGTATTACTGACAAGGACCACAAGGCCTCAGACCAATTTCATTTGGGAAAGGCTTCCTCTGGTCTGTGTGTGAGCGTTGACAGTATACAGAAATTATCAAACAACAGTCTCTCCTCCCAGATGTATATAGCTATAGACGGCTCCCCTACACAATCCTCCTATCTAGACCAGCTAACTCCCCTTTCCTGTTCTCTGCTTAATGAAACAACTGACTTTCAGGGCTTTTGCATACTTGGTGCCCCCCCACCTTAATATGTTGGGAGCAGAAAGGTCCATGGATCTTTAGGGAAATTAGGAATGTTAAGCACACAGGATTGTCCTTTCAAAAGGAAGACAAATAGACTTGTTTTACAGAAGGCCAAGAATTGGAGATGATTAATAGCCTGGTGATCCTGTTATCTGTTGGGTCAGGCATATCAAACTCCCTCAACCAGGACTGGATGTTACCTGTACAGCCAGGAGCTCTTAAGCGCCCACAACCAGGACCAGAGATGGATAATAGCCCAAATAACCTCTACACCATCTGTACGACTGAGACCTGAGAGGATCCTTTCTTGGGACCTTAAGGTAATGCAGGTAGCATATCTTCTTAGAAGAAATAACATAGACCCTGAGTTGAATTTCAATGTAATTTTGCTTCCTTGTGCACTGGAAATTGTATTATACCAGGAAACATTTTGTCCAATTATATTGTCTTTAAATATACCGCTACAAACTTCCTGGCATCAGACTCCTTGATGTTTGACTCAGATTGACAAAGTCAATCCAAAGCAAGTTTTCTTTCTCACTTCTTCACGGTTCACTTTTCTGCATGCTGTGATATCTACAGGGATCCCCTCAAAAGTAAAACCATCCCATACATCCCAGATTTTGTTCATGCATGTCTATGTGACTGTCCTTTCTTCAATCCCATAAAACCCCAGTCATCTTTACAGGACCACACTGTGCTTAATACAGGGGTCCATAAGAAGTACTTCTATTCTCTCCCTGCCTTTGTCACAGTGTGGTTGCATCTTTTTACAACATTGTGAGGTATATATTTATACATGTTAAAATTTATATTTATAACAAAAAATTAACATATGTTTGTATTTTTCTAAAACTATAGTTACTAATTTATTTATGTGGGGGTGACCTACTTGCTTATGTGTGAAAGAGTGTGTGCTCCTGTTTGGGAGTGTACACATGTGTGGGGGCCAAAGTCAATGTTGGCTGTATTTCTCAGTTGATATCTACTTTAGTTTTTGACACAGAGGCTCTCACTGAGTCTGGAGCTCACCACTAGCTGGACAACAAATCCAAAGGACTGTCCTCTCTCTCCCTGCCTATCTCTAGAACAGAAGGCACACACTGAAATGCTTAGCTTTTTATGTAAGTGCTGGGAATGCAAACTCATACCCTTATGCTTGCATGGCAAACACTTTATTAACTGCTCCATCTTCCCAGTTCCTGAAATCATTTTAAAATGACAAGCAAAATTTAAAACAATCAAATATCGTAGAATAGAATATTTGTTTAACTAAAGAAATGTTGCTGTTTTTCCTTCTGTGTCTAAGGCACATGATAGGTCTAATAAAAAGCTGAATAGCCAATAGCTAGAAAGAGAAGGGACAGGTGGGGCTGGTGGGCAGAGAAAAAAGGGGAGCTAGCCAATCAGCCAGTGGCCAACCAGTCAGACACAGAGGAAGGAGAAAAACAGGATGGACAGTATTTAGATGAGATTTGGGGCAGCACATAGATTAATAGAAATGGATTAATTTAAGTTAAGGGAAGAAAGCTAGCTAGAAACAAGCCTGAGATAAGGCCAAACATTCATAATTAGTAAGTCTCTGTGTCACGATTTGGGCACTGGGCTTTCAAGAAAGCCTGCTGCAATCAAATACATATATTTCTCAGTTCTCTTTATTAAAAATTGATGCTTATTAATAAACCCACAATTAACTATAAAGAACATCCTTTGCTTAATTTACAAATGGACTAAGTTGATCAAGATGATGCTTTCCAGGTGCTCTACCTACTTTAGTAATAATGAGGTCATAGCACAGCAGGTGATGCTGTCTAACACAGATCTTTTTTGTGTTGCATGGAAGGCTACTTGTTGGTTCCTGACCACCCAGACCCAAAATAACCACACAGAAACCATATTAATTAAATCACTGCTTGGTCCATTAGCTTTAGCTTATTGGATAATTCTTACATCTGGATTTAACCCATCTCCATTAATCTGTGTATTACCACGTGGCAGTGGCACTGGCTAAAGTTCTGGCATTTGTCTCCAGTGGCTCTATGGCATCTCTCTAACTTCGCCTTCCTCCTCCCATGCTATAGGCCAAGCCAGTTCTTTATTCATCAACCAATAAAAGCAGCACATAGACAGAAAGATCTCCCAAACCACTTTTGCACATGACTGAAATCGTATTGGATCACACATCTTTCTCATCTTGAAGATTCCTTGACTGTAGCCAAATATCGATCATAACTCCTATATTTTTTACTTTTACCTTGTAACTTAATTAGCTTCTTTAAATTGTAAGTATGGACTTCTCTAGCCTTCATTGGTGCCCATCCTTCATGCTTGCAATAAATCAAAGAAAGGAGTGCTGTCTTCTAATACTGACAGCAGGATATTAAACTATGCTCTTAACTTATTGTGTTATCAGCAGTTAGAATAAATATCAAATTACAGAGACTATAGATTTTTCTACTCAGCTACAAAACTTCATCTTTAATTAAATCAGTCAAGAAAATAAACTTGTATTCAAATAAATGGAAATGTTTTTGTTAAATCTAGTATCTATGGTAGTAAGTCAAGGGTACTATACAGTTGTTCCTACTATCCCGAGTGTTTTAGCCACTGTTGCCATCTCTTTTCTTTTAAGGGGCTGGTATCTAACACATTCCTTTGAGACAAGACTATGGGAAACAAAAGCAAATATCTACTGTCAATGCCTCAGACTCCAAACACCACCTATCATGTATGACTGACAGGATACCTACCTTTAACAAGAGCTGCCTTACGGAGACTACAGGAACACAAGCACAAAGACTTCAGACAACCACGAAAATGCTTGTCATTCTTCCCCTGACAGATTTGTTTGACTCTAGCTCAAGTCACCTTATCTTCATGTGAGATAGGATTCTAATGCATAAGTGACACACAAATAAGAAAGAGAAAAATGGAGGAACAATTAACAGAATTTAGAAAGGCTCAGTAGTATACAGTGCTTCCGATTTGTCTAGAATAATAATAATGACAGAGTCAACTTTGGATCCTTACGAAAAGAGTGGAATGTTGTTTGACAGTGTGTTATAAAATTGACTTTTTTTTAATTCTAAGATTTATTCTCTCAGCCTTTTACCAACA
>NW_004949150.1:591222-597589 GCF_000317375.1 Microtus ochrogaster
TTAATGTAGGTTGGCCCAACTCACTGAAGGCAATGATGCTTTTGGACAAGTGCTCCTGGGTGATATAAGAAAGTAAGATGAGCATCTTATGGAGAGCCAACCAGCAAGCAGCATTCCTCTATTACATTTACTCCAGCTCTTGACTCCAGGGTCATATCCTGAGTTCCTTCTCTGACTTCTATGATGTGCTGTAACCTGTAGAATGAAATGAACCTTTTCTTCCCAAGTTGCTTTTGATCATTGTCTTAATCAGTTTTTATTGCTGTGTGGCAACATTATAATTACAACTCTTATAAAAGAAAAAAATGTTCAGTTGGGGCTTTCTCAAAGTTTTAGAGGTTTAGTCCATTTTCATCATAGTGGAGAGCATGGTGACGTGCAGGTAGACACGGTGCTGGAGAAACAGTTGAGAGTTCTACTTCTGGCTCCACAGACTGCAGGAGGAGAGAGACATTATTCTGACTTGAACTTTTAAAACCACAAATTTCACCCTCAGTAAAAAACTTCCTCCACCAAGACCACACATACTCCAACAAAGTCAAACCTCCTAAACACTCTCAAGTTGTGCCATTTCCAAATGGGCCAGCATTCATCTATAATCCTATGAGGGACATTTTTATTCAAACCACCTTATACCACCCCCTGGCACCCATCGATTTGTACCCATATCACAGTGCAAAATGCATTTAATCCAACTTCAGAAGTCCCCATAATCTATTACAGTCTCACCAGTTTTTAAAAGTCCAAAGTTCATAGTCTCTTCTGAGACTCAAGGAAAACTCTTAACTATAGTCCCTGCATTAACAAAATCAAAAGGCAGATCACACAGTTCCAACGCACAACGGCACAGAATATATTTTCCCATTGTAAAGTAGAGGAAAGTTAGCATGGTGAAGAAGTAGTGGATAAAGGAAGAACAAAAAGCAGCTGCAAACTCTACATCTGCATATGTCATCTCAAGGAACGCTTCAGATCTGCAACTTCTTTCAGCTTGGTTGACTGAAACCCATTCCTTTCTCTTGGGCTTCTTCCACTCTCCTTGGCAGGTATCCCAGGACTCTGGTATCTCTACTATCTTGAGGTCTCTAATCAAATCCAGGCTTTACCTTCACAGCTTCATATAGGCAAATCAGCTTTATTCATTAGCCAATAAAAGCAACACATAGACAGAAAGGACCTCCCACATCATTTCTGGTATCCTTGACACCAAAGTCAGAACCATGTGATCGAGGCTCCCAAGAGCTGATGCTTGCTGCGACTGGAAGTTGGCCCTCTCGTTTAATTACAGCTTCACCAGCTTTCTGATATTGATCCTTTTCTTCACTGCTTAAGCTTTTCTCTAGTTCCTTTTCCATTCCCTTTATTCCATTCAGCATCAGGCTTTTAGTTCATGGACGAAGGGACTTAGCTCCATTATACCTCCTTATGTTCCATTTCTCCTCAACCTGTACCTTTCTATTTTTCCTTGATAAACTTATTTGTTTTCACAATGGATCTGCATAAGGTTATCGACTAATAACCACAGGACAAGTCAATGCTAGGCTATCTTAAAAATCTCCTCTGCTAATGAATGCCATTAATCCAAACTCTTCAGTTTAGCCTCAGGATTAATTTTTTTTTTTTTTTTGGACAATGGCAAAATGCAGACACATTCTGGTTGTGGAACATTATTTTAAAATATGTTACATTTGTTTAGGCTGTGAAATTGTGTTTAATGATGCAAAGATGTGTTACATTCTTTTAGGTTGCATTTGTTTAACTTTGTGAAGCTGTGGTACTTTGCCTATCTAAAACATATGATTGATCTAATAAAGAACTGAACAGCTAATAGCAAGGAAGGAGAATGGATAGCTAGGGCTGGCAGGCAAAGAGAATAAATAGAACGATATATTTGGGAGGAAAATATCTAGGAGCAAAAAAAAAAGATAGAGGACTTGAGGGACTAGACACCCAGCCCTACAGCAAGCCACAAAGTAAAAAATAAAAAAGGCATATAGGAATAGAAAAAGGTAAAAGCCAAGAGTCAAAGTTAGGTAGGACAATTTAAGTTAAGAAAAGCTGGTTAGAAACAAGCCAAGCTAAAGCCAGGCATTCATAAGAAAGAATAAGCCTCCATGTGTGTATTTATTTGGGCTCTGAGTGGTGATCCTCCAAAGATCAAAGAACAAACAGTAAAGAGTAAAAACAGCCAACTACAAATTCTTCTCCAAATATCGTAAGAACAGTCTCTAGGGCACTAATAAAAATGCTCATCCACTGAAATCTCTTGAATCAGGCCTTCATTTTGCTCTCAGCTATGTCTTCCTTACTACTGCTAATATGGCCAGTTAAGTCCCACTTTCAATCCTAAAATGAAGTCTACATTATGCCAGCAAGAAGCATGGTCAGGCTTTTCACAGCAGTACCCTGTTCCCTAGTACCATCTTCTGTCTTACTCAGTGTTCTATTGTTGTAAGGAGATGCCATGATCACAGCAGCTCTTATGAAAGAAAGCATCCAATTGGAACTTGCTCAGAGCTTCAGAGGTTCAGTCAATTTTCATCATGATGGGGAACATGGTGACACACAGGCAGACATGGTGCTAGAGAAGCAGTTAAGAGTTCTACATACAGATCTTCGGGCAGCAAGAAGAGAAATATATTAGAAATGGTGTGGTTTTGAAACCCCAAATTCAACTCCCAGTGACATGTACTTCCTCCAACAAGACCACACCTACTCCAACAAGTTTACACTTCCTAAGCCCTCTCAAGTAGTGCCACACCTTAATGAATAAAACATTCGAATCTGTGAGTCTATGGGGGCCATTCTTATTCATGCCAGTACAGTCATGCTGTTCAACACAGCAACAAAAAGCAAGCTCAGTTTGGTTACGATTGTGCTAACCCATGCTCCATCACTAAGGAAACAAGTAAAAAGTCCAGACATGGTTAGATAGCAAACTCCAGAAGACTCCAGCAGCTGAACCTCAAAGTTATATGTGTGCATCTGTAAGGTCATCTTGGCCCTTCCCTCGTCACCACAAAGTGCCAACTGTAAACATGAAGTAAGGATCAATGTCCATGTTCGAACAGGATGAGACATTTGCTCAATCACTTTTATCATAGTAAGAAATCTTCTCCATAAATGCACCAACAGCCTAGCAATTATGTCCTGACTGAGTCTGTGCCTATCATTAGTTCAATAGGAAACAGAAAATAAGTAAATTCAAGTCAAGCCACAGAAAGGGGGGGGGAGGTGATTGCCAACATTTTCATGTATAATACTCCTTTGGCTGTGGTGATTATGCCAAATACAAGTATTTGAGTCAAATCAGGCTAGTGATATTTCATTCAAGGATATTTCCAAAAATTATGTTGCAGGTTACTTTAAACTGTCTTTACTCAGTCATTTTATTTAATTCCATGCCTTCAATAAAATATAATGACCAGTAGCCATTAACATCATATGTCTGTCATGTCTTCTATCACTATGAAACACTGTCTAGCTTAATGTCAGTATAAAACATCATCAAAGCTTCTTCTTACCTTTATGTTAATTATACTCACAGACCATGGTTAAAAAGAAAGGAGGTTGATGCTTTTGTGAGATCTAGATGCTCAGAAAGACAAGTGAAACAATCTCCTGTAGAACCAAAGTGAAAAGAATAATGAAACTATGAGGAAAAAATACAATCCATATAATGCCTGTGGTCTTATGGCTTCACAAATATATAATTGGCACTGGGTATAGGTGAATCAAATTTAAACATGTTTTATCGTAAGATTGATATAGAAGTAGAAACATGGAATTCTAATCTGAAACATCTCAGAAAAAAATTTTAAAAAGCAAGTATTGCATATTATTGTTTTGTTCTTGTAACCAATTAGGGACTGGAGACATGGCTTCATGGTTAAGAGCTCTGGCTGCTCCCACAAAGGACCTGAGCTCAATTCCAGTACTCACAAGATGGTTTGTGGCTGTCTGTAACTCAAGTTCCAAGGGAAGCAGCCCCCCTCTTCTGAACTTCACAGATACTTCATGCAAGCAGTATACATCCATGAAGGCAACCATACACATAGAATAAGTTTTTAAGTAATCCCAAATTAGTGGCTAAATTTAAAACCTAATGCCTCTAAGTTCACAGTAATAAAATCAAGAAATTGGCTTGACTGTGTTCTTTTTAGAGTCCTTGGGAAGAGTATGTTTTATTGTCATTAGCATCTAAGGTATCCTATATTCCTTGGCTTGTAGCCTCTTCCTAAGATCACTCAATTGGTTTCTATCACTCCCCTTCCAATTTCTAATCAGAAATAGAAACGTAATAACAGAAAATTTTTATTACCAACTGTGAAACACTTTTTTTTTAAATTCTGAAATTCCTCTTCAGGGATTATATAAGGCCACATGTATGCCTTAACACACATGCACTAGTCAAATTTCCACTATGTAATATAACTTTCTCAGTGGACATCATGTCTTAAAAAATGAATCTCATGCTTAAACTTGATAAAAACAAAAATGAGAGTGAGTCCAATCAGATGGGTACAGATACATCTTTTTTCAATCACTTAATTATTACCTCCTAAAAGTTATTGATGTATGTGATAGTTTGAATGTAATTGACCCCCATAATTGTCTGGCTGCATGCCACCATGTCTTACCATTATGATAAAGGACTATATCTCTGTAACTGTAACAATTCTTTTGCCATGGTCATGGCCTATCTTCACAGCAATAGAAACCCTAAGACAATAAACATGGTTGAATTTAACTGGCAGAGCAGTTATAAACCAAAAGAGTGGTGTCTGTTCCACTCTGTTTTAGATCTGGTTTGCAATAATTTTCTGAAACCCGCAGGGAATGCTTGAGAGAAAAGCCGTGAGAGTGCTAATCAGAAAGAGATACTCTTTTCTTTAGTTATATTGCGATGTAGCAGCCTCTCCAGGGGCATACAGCGGAAGACTCATTGGCTCATTTATTTTCACCGGTGGGATAAAGCAGAAAGAACAAATATCAGAGGAATCCTTACATTGAAATTCTTATAATAAACCTAACTATCTCCTTCCTAATTTCTGTAAGTTTTTTTTTTTAATTTTCAAGTCCTCTCTATTTCTCTTCATCCTTTAGTTTCACTTCCTATATCCACCAATATCTAAGACTTAATTTTATCTATAATAACACAGGCAAGGGTAAAAAGTAACATATAAAAAATCCAGAGAGTTGCTGAATGAATCCAAGTTATACTCTGTGTTTAGCCCTGTGTATTTGCCATACATATATAGTGGGCATGAATATAGTCAGTTTTGTTTTTGAGACATTATTAACCCAAATAGTTGCCATAGCAACCTCACCCACAGATAACCTCCATAAGAAATTTATTCCCAATGGGGTGGAATACTTGGCAGTGTACCCAGCACTTTCAAACCATAAGAACATTTGTTATTTATTAAAATTACATAATTAAGTTGGGCTATTAGTATTATACTCATTATGGATGCTACGACTTCCATTTAAAGAGGTAAAACATCTGTCCATAGTTATGTGAACAAATATTATGGGTTACTCATCTATCCATTGATAGAATAAAATACCTGAGAAACCAGTTTAATGAGAATAAAGTCTAATTGGGAATCATACGTTTCAGAGGTCTCACTCCACAGTCACTTGATTCTATCACTTCTGGGGCTGACATAAGACACAACATCCATGGTGGAGAGAATGAGGTGGAGCCAACTTTTAGCAGCTTATATCTCATGGTACATAGCAGAGAGAAGTGAGGGAGAGGAAGGAGAGCTGTGTAAGCAAGCATAGGATAGTGATTGCTCCCAACATCATAGCCCCAAACATTCATTGCCATCAAGTAGGTGCTACTTACAAGGTTTCCGTAACCTCAGAATAGATCATCAGATCACAAACCCAACAACTGGAAAACGATCAAGGAAGAGCAGAACTTGAGGAAGATAGTCCTTTAGGATCCTAAACAAGAAACAATGTTAGAAGGCAGCTGTTACTCTTGGACAACAAGTCAGTCAATTCAGGCATCCATCAAAAATATTATATAGCTACAAGTACATTTGACGGTTTACAGGAGCTTTTTTCAGCAGTATCAAAGAAACGTGACTTGCAGTTTATTGTATCTAAATCAAAGGACATCAGAGACCTACTTGTATCAGACTTTATTGTCTGATATTAAGACCACACAGTGGGACTAGTTTTTAATCTTTAAAATTGTTATAATAGCTCTCTCTCTCTCTGTATATATATATACATATATATATATTATTAATTTTTTATTTTATTAATTGTAAGGTGAGTCTTCCCAGGTCATTGTTCAATGGTGCTAGGACAAGATTGTACTCTATAACCAGCATGAGACTGCTTTCTCCCT